>NW_022900920.1:1153910-1162256 GCF_012274545.1 Fukomys damarensis
ATATATATATATATACGTATATACGACTAAATATTTATTGATGTGAGGAAAATATATGAGGATTGCTGTGTTCCTACACACCAGTCATTGGTGTATATTGTACACAAGTCCTTACTGCATACATCTAATCCACCAGCCCTTCGTGTTAGTCCTCTCTAATGTAAGGTAGAAAACAGAAATCTGGAGAAAATGAGGAAGAAAGTCTGTGGATAGTCAAGGAAGAGAATTTCAAACTAAGGGACTAACAGGTGCAAAGGCCCTGGGGTGGAAATGTGCTTGGCAGTCAAGGGATGGATATAACAAGAATGGAATAAGCCAGGGAGAAAGCAGTAGGCCATGAGGTCAGAAGGCAGTGAGGGGTCTGCTGGGCCAGCTCATGTGGAGCCTTATAGACCATTTTCAGGACTGTGGCTCTTAATTCTAAGGATCCAGAGAACATGAAAGGACTCTGTAACTGTTTTAGGTTTCTATATGACAAGGGTTATTAACAATGAACTAAAGGGGAACCCAGGAACTGAGATTTGAAATAAGATTCCATATAGCAGTGGAAGACTAGCACCTATGGTTGCTAAGTTTAGATCTACTTGATTCCTGCAAACAGAATTGGGAGGGAAAGGGTGCTGGGGAAGCCCATAGGTCGTGTCTGGCAGGTGCAGCCCTGGTTCAAGGTGAGCTGGAGGCTGTGATGGAGGAAGCCAGGCTGGAGAGACTGAGAGTCCTGCAGCAGCACAGGAAGGGAAGAGTAGGACCGCTATTTCCCTTGGCTCTCGGGTCTCTATGGTTAGAATAGCTGTAAAAGCTATGGAGTTGGGGGATACCAGGTGCCCCCAGTAAATGGGTACTGCTGACAGCATTAATGTTTACTAAAGAGACAATTATGATGTTTGCAGTGCTAAGTAATTTTTTTGCCTGGGATTTTGTAATTCTAGCCTCCTAAAGACCCAGTAACAAAAGGACCGTGAATATCTTTATTTTACGGTAGAGGAAACAGTCCCAAGAGAGGCAACTTTCCTGTCCCATGGGCACAGAGACGGTTAGTAATGGTAACAGCTGGAGGTGGGTGCTGTTCAACCTCCAACCCACACCCTTCTCCTCAGCCTCAGACCCAGCAATGAGAGCAAGAATGAGTGAGGTCCCCTGTAAGGACCCAAGGGCCCAAGGGCATTGTCAAGAAAGTGGATAAAGGACCCCTGAAGTCAGTGTGGGGGCCATGGTAGTTAAGAACACATCCCTCTTCTGTCCTTATCACCAAGAGATGAAGGGGAACAGACTTTAAGCTTCCGGTATGGCCTTGGTTACAGTCTACCTGGAGTCCATGGGCTTCATCTCCCTCTACTTCCCCTACTCTCACCCCATGTTCAGTTACACTAAAGCCTAGTAAAATGAGTGCATTTCTGTTCTCCTCTTGCAAATACACCTTCTTCAGTTGTACACACCTCTTCCACAGGCTGAATCCTCCCAGTCCTTCAGGTGTCCTTTATAAGAACTTGCCTGGGCTCTGGGGCTCAAAGCCCTTCTCTTCTGCACTCCCATGGCCCGTTTACTCACATCTCTCACCAAAGCGTGCCCTTCCTTTGTACTCAGCAAAATCCCCACTAACTAGATCTTACTTTTTAGCATCTTAAAGGAAGAGGCTTTCTTAAAGGATCCAACCAGGAATCCTAGTCACCAGGCTAGGCACCTAGCAGGTATTCAATAACACCTATGATACATGCATAGACAGACATATAAATTAAGAAGCCAGGTCAGTGGTGTTTAAACACAATCATCTCTGGCCTCAGCTTAACTGTTGGAAAAATTTGTCTTTATTGGCTTTTATGGAGAGATGGAGGTAACTATTCTTGGAACAATGCCTCGCAACCTTGACTGCAATTTATAATGATCTGGGAAGACTTTGCAAATATACTGAGGTCTGAGGCTCCCTCAGAAATGCTTATTTAACCAGTCTGGGACATGGCCTGGACACAGAGACACTGAAAAGCTTCCAGGGTGATCCAGAAGTGCAGGCAAGGTTGAGACTGAGGACTCCAAAATGATGAGAGAGAGAAGGCCCGATTTCATGCCATTTTTTTTACAGCCAACCTCTCTCCTCCCAAGCTCACCAGGAATGGAAACTGTGGCATTGGAGACAGACCCAGCAGACGCAAGGAAAAGCTATTTCTCACCTCTAAATTGATACAGTGCCCCTCTGTTTCTGTAAAAGCTAGTAATGTAAGACAGGTGAGGCTCTCTGGCTGTGACTGCAGCCGTAGGACAAGGATGAGAGAAACAACCTGATGCAGACAAGGACAAAGGCCAAAAGGGTGCATTCAGGATATGCGGACGTATTTCTCCTGGAACATGACTGCAAGACAAAATATATTTTATATATACAGTATCCCCATATTTAGTCTTTGCTTAATTACCTCTTCAGTGAGAGGCTATGCAAAGACCTTGTAGATTTCATTAGTCACAGGGGTTTATTCAAATGTCTCCTTTGCATAAGAAACCCAGGCTTACAGCTGGTCTGGGAAAGAATGCCCTCCAGGCCTTGAAAAGAGAGCCCCAGGCCTGTTCAAACTCTCACCGAAACACAGCAGAGGTCAGCAGCCTGTGATGCATGGGGCCCAGCTGAAATGTTTCTATCCAGCATTTGCAATTCAATCCCACAGTTTCCTTTATGGAACAATTCACTAAATTCAGAGTTGTTCTTTTTTCTAATTTACCATATAATTCACCTCCCAAGTTCAATTAAGAAGCAATCTGTTAGCAACTTTGGGAGCAAGCTGCTTTTCTTTGGGAAAGCCCAATTTTCTTCCTCTCCCAACGAAAAGTGCCTTAATTATATGCATCATAAGAGACACTGACGCCCATATATACAACACCCCTCCACCATAATAAATGAAATATTAACCTTATACATCCAGAAACATAAACTGGAAGAGATGAGCTTTTCCAAAGCCCAAGAGGATAGCTTATGGCTCTATCAGTATTACTCATTTGAACAAGTGACTATGAATATTCATCAATATGGAAATTCATATACAAAACTTTAATTATTCCTCCACCCCTCATTCTTAAAGCCTAACACTGATCCTTGGTTTTCTTAAATACAAGAATAGCTACCATTTTCTAACTACAGATTATCTGAAGGCAAACCATAAATGTTCACTACATAGACCTCCAACTAACCCTCTGCAGTGGGTAATGTTCCCATTTCACACACTGGGAAACTGAGGCTTCAAGCACACATAGCCATTGGGTGGAGAAGTTGAGTTTCTCTACAGGTCAGTCTAGTGTCAAAGTCTTTCACATACATCATATGATAAAGCCACCTCGTGACAACAGCCTTAACGCTTGAGTTTACTGACTTTAAAAACTACTTACATCTTTGATCTATCACAATTAAATCTAGCATAAAATTGCTTTGCTTTACTCTAAGAAAAAGATCCTAAAAACCACTTTGTTATTCATCCAGTCATTCAAAACCTCTGGGTTCAGCACCTGCCTGCATGCGCCTGCCTCCAACAGAGGGGACAAAGATAGGCAATACACAATGAAGCCATTTCATGAAGCAGGTAGCAGAGTTCTGAAGAGTGACTAGGAACAGAGCCCAGGGAGGCTGAGGTGCGTAGACAACATCTTTTTATGTTGTTGTTGGTACCGGGGATCGAACTCAGGACCCTGCACTTGTGAGGCAGGCGCAGTGCCACTGAGCTAAATCCCCAGCCCAGAAAATGTCTGATATAAGTGATAAGAGATAGATATCTATCTGGGGAGAGGATTAGCAAAAAAATAAAGGAACAAAAACTTCAAGCAAAAATTTCCTGAGGAAAAAAGTCTAATGAGACGAGCTGGGACTTAATGCAAGCATGGTAGATAGGGGCTGATACAGAGAGGGACGCCTGAATGACTCATCCTCACCACCTTTCCAACCTTGTCTTAATTTGCTGAGCCCTTTGGTCACATGTAAAATGTACAGCAATCCCATGAATACATAATACCTTTCTTCTTTTACAGAAGAAAAAACTGAGGTTCATGAACAAGTCATTCCACCCAGCTAGTTAGTGATTGATTTTGAATTCCCAGAAGACCCATCCCACTCCAGAATCCACCTTTACCCCCCTGACCTAAAGCGTCTTAGCACCTTTATTAGAAAACTACCTACAAAACAAAGCTGCTCAGTTTAGGTTTTAATTATCCAACAGGATAAAACAAAGCAAAAAGGGCCAAGTCCCTTTAAAAGGGTGATTTAAGAACAAACAAAGCGATCACTATGGTAATCAATGTGTAATCTTGAGCAGTTCAATGCCAAGTAACTTTCATTCCATGCCAAATTCAAATGCTACAGAGGGGAAGAGAAAATGAATTAAAAAATCAATGCCAGATTTTGATAATGAAATAATTTAATATTGGCAAGTGTATGATAAAATGGGAATTCTTATATGCTTTTGATGGAAGAGCATTATTAAATCGGTTATACTTTATGAAATTATTTTATTTTATTGATACCAGGAATTGAATCAGGGCCTTATGCGTGCCAGGCAGGTACTGTACCACTGAGCTACAGCCCCAGCCCTATGAAATAATTCTATAAGATGTATTAAAATCTTTTAAAACAGTCAGTGAGCTGGGTATTAAAACAGTCATTGTGGCAGTGGATGCCTGTAATCCCAGCTACTCAGGTGGCTGAAGCAGGAAGGTCTCAAATTCCAGGCAGGCCTGGGCAGCTCAGCAAGATTGTCTCAAAAAATTTTAAAAAGGGGTAGGAGAGTACAGCTTAGTGGTAGAGCCCCAATAAGTTCAATTCTCAGTACAAACAAATCAAAAAACAGGCAATCATAAGACTTCTACCTATTTGTACGAAGGAATTAATTGGCAATGAACATTAAGCTTGTTCATCTCAACAGTTTTTACAGTGAAAAGAGATGTTACAGTGTAACATCTGTACCCCCAGTAGGGAAGTGGTAAAATAAATTGCGATATAACATTTTAAACAGAATTTCAGAATTTTATTTAAAGGGAAAAGGCATGTTTTAAGTAAAAAAAAAAGGTTAGAAATAGAACTGCATATAATTCTAACAGAATTCAGTATGTTTCTCTTTTCATAAAAAGCATATACCAAAAAAATGAGGAAAAATACTAATAGGAAATATCCACAATGGCCAATATGGTTATCTTTGGTTGGCATTTTGGGGTGAATTTTATTTTCTTTTATACTTTTGGTAATTTCCAATTCTTATTCAACGTATTATTTTCATAACCAGAAAGTAAAAGGATTTTCTAAAAGGAAGAACTACATTTCAGCATATACTTTTGTCTTGGAACATGTGCTCTGCACTTTGTGGTACACACACACACACACACTCACACACATGAGAGTTGCCAGGGAAACCTATTCTGATGGGAAACACAGTTGTGTTTATGCAGATGGGAAAGTAGCAGTCCAACCTTTTTTCTGCTTTTCTGCCCTGACCACAGAAAGAGACAATGAGTCCACACCTTGGCAACAAGAAGAAAGGGGAAAGCTCTTAGGTGAAGGCAGGCGTGGAAGAGCATGCCTGTCAGCATCTTCTCTTAGTCAGTATTATGTGAACTGTCATGTTCATGGGCAAACACCCGTGTCCTGGCACAGCGGATGAAGCTTCAAATGGGCTTTTCCCAAGGGCAAGGGTTAGTGAAGATTTCTCCCCTCTGGTGATCGCATCTCCCTAAGTTGCCCATGCTGGCTTCGAACTCATGATCCTCCTGCCTTAGCCACTGGTGTACCTGAAATTACAGACACTCAACATCATACCCAGCTGATGTGAGGCTTTTTAATTATGCAAATTGGAGCCCTCCTCTTCCTCTAGTGAGAGCCTTTAGTCAGAGGTCTATTTGTCGTGTTGTTGGGCCCACTCACCACTCTCCCTCAAAGCTTGGATCTGCCTGTGTCCTGTTCACTGATTGTTGGATGAGTTAGCGTTGCACCTTCTCTTCGGTGTGCCCTTACTCACCTAGTTTCCAACTTCCAATTAGGTCCTAACCCTGGACTCATGGCCTCCTGTCTACCTGGTCCATATTGTTCACACCCAGCCTGACCTTAGCTTCTTTGCTGCATCCATTACCGACTGCCTCACAGACTGTCTCTCTTCATAGGGCTGGTAAGAAAGGGATAATATATACAAGGCATTGAAAAACACCTGGTTCATAATCACACTCATGAATTAGCTATTATTACTATTATTATTATCATCATTACTGACTCTAAAGCTGTTTTAAAGTCTAAAGACGCGGAGCAAGATGAAACAAAAAACAGCAGAGACAGAACATTTTATATCTGACATATCATGAGTCAAAAAAAAAAAGTTTAAAAGAAGACTTAAGCCAAATTGAGGCTGAGAAGCCATTGAGGACCACTGGAAATCAGTGAAAGGAAAGTGTCCTCAGCATGGTATTTCTTTAAACCTTGCTCCATGTGGTGCTTGCTGTTAACAATTTAAGATATTAAATGACAGTTTAAAAATCAGCTAAAGATAGACTTTAGGAAAAGACTTGGAGACCAGTGACATGCAGCCGTCCTGTTATCCCTGGGAGAGTGGAGCTGACCGGCCAAGATTCTCTGTGCAGTGGCTCCCAGCACGGCAGGCTAGTGGTCATTGGGATAATTTGTATGTGCCAACCCCTGGGCTCGCTCATGTGTATGCACATGTTCTCATTTACTTTTTGGCACAGTCCTATGAGACAGGGACTATTGCTAAGCATGGCTGCAAATGAGAGAATTGGGGCTCGGAAAACTTTAGCACACCCAAGGGTCACACAGCTGGTAAGAAGCAAAACTCAGACACAACCCACTGATGGCCTCTGCAACACAAGGCTAGAGAGGCCAACCTTACTTAGTTCAAATAGAAAAGACCAGAAAAATCACTACTCCTCGGTCCCTAGGCAGCTAAAAGACAACAGTTCACATTCACCAGGAGGCCTCCCTGAGCACTTAACTCAAAGATGGTTCTGAGACCTATCTCAAGATACATTTTGAGGTATGAAGTTCCCACAGCACTGGGTAAGTCCTTCAAAGAAAAGAAGATCAAGGAAGGCAAAGAGGAGAAAGGAGATGAGGAATGGGAACTCGCTTCCCCTGGGAAGCTGCCCGTAGGAAGCCACTCTTCAGCTCTCCAGGGACCTCCCTTACCAGGGCGCATCAGGTAGAGCTCTCAGCCCCCAAACCAGAACACAGGCCGGATATCCTTGAAAATGAGCAGAACAGAAAGCGGTCCCCTCCAGACATAGAAGAGAGCTCCTTACACTTACGGTTGAGCTCAGAACTGCTGGGTTTCCCCAGAGCCATCCAAGGCACCCACCTCTGGCCAGGGCCCACTACCTGCCATGAATCAAGCCAGTTAGTTCTACAGTGTGCCAGGCATGTGGGAGACACAACTGTAAAACAGATACTGTCTCATCTGCGGGAGCCATGAGGCTCAAAGCAGAAAGAGGGCAAGGTGGTGACAGGAGTCTTACTCCCAACCTGGAGGTCTGTGAGGGAACTCTGGACACGGCACTGAAGGACCACAAGGGTTTCAATAAATGGAAATGAGAGGACAGATAAGATAGGACACAGAAGGGGCAAAACTTGTCCAGTTTGACCCTGCAGAGCCTTTCTGACATGGCGAACTTTAGCAAGATAATAACCTCTCTGAGGCTCAGTTTTCTTATTCGTGAAGTGGGTATAATAGGATTTAATTTTTTAGACTGTGAGCAGCAACTAATACAATGTCTGGCACAATCAGATATCAGTAGAAATTTAGTCTTAAGAAATGAAAATAAAGGCAAAAATAAGATACCATTTCACAGCTATTAAATTACTAAAATAAATAATATAAAGGTATCGCCCAATTCCTGTGAGTCTGGCGAAACTGGAATTTTCATTCTGTGAGCAGTCAATCAGCAAACTGAATGAACAACAAAAATGTGCCTACACAGGACTAAGCACTACACAGGTTGTAATAAATAATCCACGTGCCTCAGACAATGTGGGAAAAAGAGCAAGACCTGTGGGCCTCCACCCAGAGGCTCCCAGAGAAGGGCTGGTGAGCTGGAGGGAAAAGGGGAGGGGAGGCTCAGGAAGAGGACAGACACCAAGTCCAATCCCAGCCTCTCCAATGTCTCTGCCCTCTCATGCCTATCCTCTCACTCACCTTCCAGCTCTTCCCACTTTCATGTCCTTCCATGTGCTGCAGGCCCTGCCTTCCACCTGCATGGTCCTCCCTACTGCCACCCTAATCAAGATCCTACCAGGGCCGGGGGAATAGCTTAGAGGTTCCATCGCCTGATTTGCAAGCACAAGGTCCCAAGTTCTATCCCCAGGACAAAAAAAAAAAAAAAAAAAAA
>NW_022900920.1:1162468-1163875 GCF_012274545.1 Fukomys damarensis
AAAAAAAAAAAAAAAAAAAAAAATCCCTGCCAGGCCCACTTCAACCTCTTGCACAAGGCCACATCCCTCCTCTGTGCTTTGTTTACCTCTCTCATAGTCCTACACTCATCCATCCCTCCGTTCCTTCCCTCACTCTGCAAGCTTGTAGGGTACCCCTCTGTGGTAAGCATCAGTGAGACACGGCCCCTGCCCTTAAGGAGATCCCAGCCCTGATCATTTCCTGCCTGTAGTACAACTCTTTGTGACCCAGTGTGTCACCCCTGTGGAATAGCTAACTCCTTGAGAACAAGGACAACATCCTGCATGTCTCTAACCGTGTATGTTCATAGCAGATGTTTAACAAATATGTCCATCCAAAATGGACTGAACTGGGTCAACTAGTACAGGTCTATGCTACCTTAATTAATTTTCATTTCGACCATGCACAGTAAGGTATTATCACTGTTCACCTCCTTTTACAGATAAGGAAACCGAGGCTCGGTGAGGCAAAGCAGTTGGTCTGGTCACGAGCTGTCAAAGCCAATAGGTCTGACACCCAGCCGTTGCTCTCTGCCTCACTGCTCCTTTCCTGGTGTCCTAACAGGAACAGAGAAATCCCAGAAAATGTGAGATATCCAGTTCAGTACTTTTTGACCTGCAGAAAGAAAACACAGTCAATTCTCTATTTGTAGTACCATCTATTATTAATTCATTAAATTGAACAATGCCAACAGCACAATAATTCACCGCCTAAAAAATAACTTATTTTACACATGAATTTTCTCCATAAGGCACAGCACAGCTTCTTGCAATGAGGAATACAAGGTCAGCCCTTCAGCACTATACTTGGGCTCCATTTTAAACAGCAAACCCACCAAAAAGAGAACAAAAACATTCTATATTCTATAAAGTTGCAATGGTCGCTGAATTACCAAACACGGAACCATTATTCCTAGGGAAGCAGTATTCAATATAGAATATAATATAGTATTGTTTGATGTATGTAACAACAGTCTTGTGTGCATACTGTTCACAGTATTTGCATCAACTTTTCAATATATAACCTTGCAATGCTTCTGTCTTAGCCTCCAAGAGTGCTGGAGTTATGGGCATGCACCACTGTACCAGCTTAACAGCACCTTCTTTAAAGTCTATTACTAGTTCAATAACATTGTACTCAGCACTGCAAGAAGGATGCTTGCTCACAGTATGGGAGCTGAAACAAGGCAGGTCATTTGGCCCCAGCTTAGAACATGTGAGTTCGGTGGTTCCATTTTTTTGCTACTTTGCACCTGTCCGTGTATAAC
This sequence comes from Fukomys damarensis, assembly GCF_012274545.1. Lineage (NCBI taxonomy): Eukaryota > Metazoa > Chordata > Mammalia > Rodentia > Bathyergidae > Fukomys > Fukomys damarensis. The sequence goes on from NW_022900920.1 coordinate 1,163,755, forward strand.
CACAGAAGTGCTGCAAGAATTGATTTTAGCATCACCAATAAAATTCAGCAAGGGCTGGGGATTTAGCTCAGTGGTTCCGGTGCTTGCCTTGCAAGCGCAAGGACCCAAGTTCAATCCCTGC
>NW_022900920.1:1163914-1201123 GCF_012274545.1 Fukomys damarensis
AAAAAAAAAAAAAAAAAAAAAAAAAAATGTTGAAAATTCAGCGAATAAGAGAATTCAGATAAGAAACGTGTGAATCAGGAGATCGACTGTACCTTCACTAAAAGACAGGGAAGCAGTGCCCATGTCAGTGTGTCCAAGAGCCCCACAAGGCTCCTCCAGTCTGCACCAAGGGGCTCACCAAGGTTTATCCTTGAGGCAAAGCCATCAGCGTCCCACTGCATCGCAGGACAGAAGCAAATGAACACACTGGTCTCCCAAGATCAGATGCTAGTTTCTGAAGTTGTAGGTAGAGCTTTGAGCAAGGCTGCCATTCTAGTCTGTCGGCAGAGGGCAGTGGAGGGTATCAGGCAGGGTTTTAGTCCCGGACTACCCTGGGTCTTTGTGTCCTTAACTGTGAAAGGGCAGAAAGCTCCTGATTGGTTATCCACAGGGCTGTGGCAAGGCTGAACTAACTGATCCTAATAGTGGATGTGAAAGGGTTTCAAGCACTATCCAAATATGAAATGGCTTTGCCATCCCCGTGCATAATTTCTGAGGCTGTGATAAATGCATGCCTGGCTATCAGGGAATCAGCTCTCTTGGACTCTGGTCTGCAGGTACAGAACAGCCAGCCCACTGGCGTATGCAGGACCTGAACTTGTCACCAAACCTCATTAGCTTGTCCACTGTACCAAATGATTTCAAACTAACGGGTGGGAAGCAGCTGCCCACTAAGAAGGGTGCAGACCAGGGTACTGGAGCTTGGCCGTATTGACCAGGAAACTGCAGCCAGTCAGTCAGGAAATTGGCTCCGCAGAACACAAAAGCCCAAACGAAAGGAAGAGAAGAAGCCAAGTCCTCTCTTAGGGAACTGGAGGGGCACAGAGCTGTGTGGCAGAAGCTGGGAGCCTGCTGAAGAGAGGTTTTTTTTTTCCTGTCCAGATTTTTTTCCTGCACCCTGCCTTGTGAGGGGTGGCAATCACAGGCAGGGGTGTGTGCTTAGCACAGGCTGGCAGGAGAAGGAAAGCAGAGGGGCCACATGGCCTTTTACCCAGCAATGGAAGTCGGGAACAGGGGAGCTCACCAGGCTCTGCATGGTGCCCAGCCCTGTACTGCTCGTGTGTCAACAGTGTCTGTCCCAGCTGTTCTCAAACAAGAGAAGACATACTCATGCTATGGGCCATTATACAGAAACAAATGTTTTTGTAAAGGCAACACTGCAAATAAATAGGCCCCCTAAACAGTTACTCGGTAACTTCTGAGCTCTGAAGAGCAGACAGGATCACCTACACTCCAGATGAGTGAGAATTCACTGCTCTGGCAAAAGTGCTGCCGGGGAAGCACTCACTTGTCCTCATACAAATTTTAGAAAGATTTCATTCCATGACCTTTGCAGAGGTGACCAAATTACCAATAAAGATGTACAGACGCCTCAAAGGGTGTCCCCCTGACTGGGTGACAGAAAGAGTAGTGATGGATCCATGAGATCAAATAAAGACCGCAGAAAGAAGAACCCCTCCCAAGCCCTTTCTCGGGCGGAAGAAAAGGCCAAAAGAGCAGCAAAGAGCTCCACCCCCTGTCCTTGACCTTTTCAGAATAAGAGTCAGCTGAGCTGCGGGGAAACAACAAAGCAGAGGCTTCCCATTAAGAGATGATGTTGGTAAGCGGAGGGTAAGGTAAGCAGAGCTTCGGCTGATGGCACAGTCAGTAAAATGCAATGACCCCTGGGTTTTAGAGAGGTTAATACCTACTTGTGACCCCATCCCGCAGCGTCACTGGGCAGGAGGAAACCTGACACCAACACAGGAAGGACCATGAGCAAAACTCTGAGCGTTTCCTCTGTATCCTTTTATTTTTTATTTTTTTTATTTTTTTTCAGGACTGAGAATTGAGCCTAGGACTTTTCTATTGAGCTACATCCCCACCCCATTTTTAATTTTTAAAACTTTTTTTTGGGGGGGTACTGGGAATTGAACTTGGGACCTCAGAGAGTGCCATGCAGAGCCTAGGGAGTGACATTCTCTATACAAGCGGTGCCAAAGGCTGAATATTCAATGAAAGAAGCCTCAGAGAGAAACTCTCTCCCAGGCTGCCAGGTAACAGCTCTTTTTCTTTTGCTGGAGAAGAGAGAAGTAACGTTGACCAGGATCCCGAGATTTGAATTTGGGGCCAAAGGTGTTGTCTCTTAAGCACAGTCCAGCATGCAAATTCAAATGCCTGAAGTTAGGAGCCAGGCAAGTAACACATAGACTGAAGAAAGATGGGTAAGAAAGATGATTAGGGAGCAGTGGGGACTGTGGCAGAGCACTCGGGAGCACCTGTGCCTGCAGCCCATCATTATGCAATACTGTGATTGTTACCATGCGGGATTGCCGGACCAGCGTGGCTGGATCTTCCAACTTTTCAAGAGAAACCAGAACTCCGGGTTTTTATGAGAAATGTGGTTTTTAAATGTTGGCAGTAAATGTTTTAAAATATAAGCACTGAAAAACAAACAAAACACATCTGCAGACCAGATTTGGCTGGTGAGCTGACCGCTAGGACCTCTGGGCTGAAGGATGGATGGGAAAGCCGTCCGTGCCTATGGGCAATGCTAATGTTGGAGAAGGGAGGGCATCCTGGGCGATGACAGCCAAGATCAGGGACAAAAAGGTGTTGGAGAACCTGAGGAGCGGAAAGCAAGGGCAGCAGGAGCGGTGAAAGTCCACGGGCTCAGTGGGGGTCAGTGAAGGAGGCCGGAGAGAAATATGACTAGAACACAGAATGACATTCCACTGGCAACTCCATGACCATCACCCTCTCTCTCAGGATCTCCCTGGAAACTGCAGAATAATGACCCACAGACCTCTGTGCAAACAGCCCCAGCGGAAGCATGGCTCTGTCCAGGCCTCCCAGCATGTCAGTCCCAGGTGGGCGGGACGACGGGCTCATCCCTAACTCGCACCAGCAGGGCGGCCTCCCGCCCTCAAGCTGTGTCTCCAGCTCTCACGCTCTGTGGCGGGAGGCAGCCTGGGCTTCCTTAACTTCCGCTCTCCAGTCCACTGGTATTTGTGGTTGTTTTCTAAGAAGGGACAAAGGGAGGTCACAGCCACGTTTCTGCCCACACCTCTGGAAGTTCAGAGAGCTCTGAAAGGCCCATGTTAGAAGTGATTTAACCGAATATTCTGAAGTTCCACGGGCCATCAAACGAAGGAAAAGCAGAGGCTACAATTACCTACTCAAGACTGCGTGCAGCACACCCGGTGTCCACCCTCCATCCCGTTCAATGTTAGCCCTTAGGAAGCTTAAAGTCCAACCCTCCATAAAGAAACTGAGGTCTCCCAAAGTGAAGTGACATCCCTAAAGTCTGCCTATTCTAGGGAACTCCGAGGGGTATGGCACTGACTTCGTGGAACACCATCCTAGTTCCTGATCATGCTCGGGAATGAAATGTTTGTGCAGACACTGTACATATACTAAGGTCAATTTCCAGCAGCCAACAAAGTACACCAAACTAAGGAAAGATTACAAAATGCAAAAACAAAGTTGCTTTGCTTTAGGAAGCCTAAATTAGCTAAGGTGAAAATTTTAGAGGATAATTACTTAGTGGGTAAGAAGACGTTTTATTTTGTTAAAAATTATTTGCCATAGCTTTCTTTTAAGTCAGGGTGAGAAATATTTTTTTTATATTTAGGCTTGTAATACTGGGAATATTTATTGGAATGGTATATAAATAAGCATTTAATTGAATTTATTTCATTTATTCTGCTTTAGATATCAATTACTGTTGAACAGGAAACGTCAAAACCCATCCAATCAATATAACAAAAACACTTACGTAGTTAAAGAAAAGCAAAAAAGCAGAACAAGATTTTTCAAAAACTAAAAGGCCAGGCATGGTGGCGCACAACTGTAGTCCCAGCACTCTGGGAACTGATGCAGGAGGATGAGACTGTCTCAAAAGTTTAAAAATTAGGGCTGGGGATTTAGCTCAGTGGTCCCACCACCTGCCTCGCAAGCACAAGGTCCCAAGTTCAATTCCCAAGTAGCTCAATGGAAAAGTCCTAGGCTCAATTCTCAGTACTGCAAAAAAAAAAAAAAAAAAAAAAGAAAAGAAAAGAATGGTGCTTGAAAAGATGAGGCACAATCTTTGCATTTATCAAAGCAGAGAGGCAAAGACTGACTCCTCCTCTGATAGATGAGCAGCTCCCACCCTCAGGAGGCAGTGTTACCAAATTTCATGCATCAAGGTGGCTGATGTGGCCGGGTGTGGTGGCGCACCCCTGTAGTCCCAGCACTCAGGAGGATGAGGCAGGAGGATCGCTGTGAGTTTGAGACCATCCTGGGCTACATAGTGAGTTCTAGGTCAGTCTCAACTATACAGTGAGACCCTGTCTTAAAAACCACACACACAAAAAAAGATGGCTGATGTGAACCCTTAAAGTTTTCTCCCATGCAAATGATGCTATAAGTAGCCAGGTGGGGCTGGGATCACCAGGCTTGGCCTTAAAAGCCACATTAACCCAGAAGGAAGTCAGGCCACTCCAGAGGGTCAGTTCACTCACCCATCACCCCCAAAACCAAGGCTGCTCTGTTAGTCGTTCTTTTCTTGAACCACAGACGTGGATTCTCACACCCAACCTCACTTTCTTTGCCACTTAATTTTCACATCCAGCCTCTCCAGGGACTCATTTTTAGCCTTCTGCTGGCTCACTTGATACTTCCCTCCCTTGGGCATCTCTTGCATCTCTTGACTTCTGCAGCACCCTGCTTAGGTAGGTACCCAGGCGTCCAGGGAGGACACTCCGTTGAGAGATCACGATCCAGGCACAAGCATGGTGCCTATGTTGGGGCAGGTGCAGGAGGATGAAACAAAAGCCAAAAATGAGAGATATCATATCGCCCTTGAGAAGAGAAATCAAACTGTTTGTTTCTTTCCAATTCCTAGTCTACTCACCAAAAGGTCAGTTGTATTCTGCACCTATACCTTAACCAGGCATGAAAATATTGCCTCCAGCCCTTTCTCTTGAGCTGTCCTGAGTGGAATCCTGTGTTTTACAAATGGAAAACCCTCAGCTATAACGTCAAGTACTGACTTCTCTTCTGTCCCAGCTTCTCAAGGTGATCTCCCATTGTTGATTTGGCCCTCAGATTCATGGCCTAGGAGGACAACAGCTCCTTCTGTAGCCTTGTGGCTCCACGTGAACCCTTATCCCTGCTTCTTCAAATTATGGCAGATTCAGACATAACAAAGATCAATGCAGAGGTGGACTGGATTTTCCCAACATTTCACGTTCTGAGTGAACTCTGGCTTCTGTCCCAGGAATAAGCCAGCCCTGAATGAGGCCCCAGAGAACAGGATGAGAAAATCCTTATGTTGCACTCTTTCATTCCTCCCAACAAGCGGATGTGTACTTTATCAGTTGCTTCTTTATCTCAGATCATCTCCCTAAATTAAAGACTTTATGGGTAGAGGGAGTGCCAGGCCTTGCCTGGTTCCTGTGTTGAAGTACACCTCTTCCTGCAGTGCCTGCTAACTGCTGTCCATGGGCTGAGCTCAAGAGCTGGTTCTGGGTCCAGAGGGATTTAAGATGTTTGGATCCGACATTCAAGGGGCTCAGCATCACATCACCCTTTCCTCTGGTCTGGCTCTGACCTGGCCTCCGATTTTGTTTTATGGACTTCTGCTTTATTTTGACTCTTGTTCCCATCTTATTTTCCCAGGCAAACTTTGTGTCCCCTGGAATCTCCACTCTCCACAAGAACCAGGGCTCCTTCTTCTTTTGAGCTCCCAAGATGGAATTAGTAGCATACTAACAGGCCTCTCTGATGCTAATAGCCTGGGTTTCTGGACTCCTAGGCTGGACATAGACGACAGCTGGAATCTTTCTTCCAGGTATGGGTTTTGCCTACTTTTGGGAGCTGCCCCACACTGCCAGGGATTTTTGAAACCACATCCCACCACTCCAGCTCACTCCACGCCTCCAGTGCACCCACAGTACAATAATAATCATGCCCTTCAGTAAAATTCATCTCCTTACTGGGTGAAGAAAAGGCAGGCACAGCTATACCTGTGGTGCTGAGTGCAGACAGTCTCCAGAAGTATCTGTTATATGAAGAAAAGGAGAGAAGCTGGTAATAGAGAGGCAGCAGAGCTCCAAGGGTCAACCTCAAGGGAGGATCTACAGGACAGACTGTGAGTCTAGCTATGAACATGAAGTTCTACCTATAGGAGTCCAGAAGTCTTATGGAAGGAGCAGGTGACCGAGGTGGTCAGCTGATCACCCCACAGGTCTCAGCAGAGAAAGTCTGACCACAGACCTGGAGGAGGGTACAGGAACTCCGCCACACCCTCTCTGTGTCAGAGAAGCCCTTTTCGGGAACTCCCTACAAGAGGATTTGGGCCTGCCAGGCCCAGAGCACCACCCCGAGCCCAAGAGTTTCTTCTAGAGCTGGGGATGTGAGGCATCACAGTCAAGCAAAGAACCCTAAAATTAATGGCCTCTTGGAGGAGCAGTGGAGGAGAGGCCACCACACAGACCCAAGCCACTGGTTAGATCCTTAGACTTGATGCCAACCAGCAAATGGGATTCACAAGTGTTTATCTGGCACGGTGTATGATGTCTAGCCTGATGCTGGAACTAAAGAAGAAAGGCCGAGCTGGGAGTGATGGCACAAGCCTGTAATCCCAGCACCTGGGAAGCCAAGGCAGGCGGGCTGCTGGGAGTTTGAGACCAGCCTGGGATACATAGCGAGTCCAAGCCAGCCTGAACTGCATAGCGTAATCCCATCTCAAAAAATTAAAGAAGAAAGTCCAAGACCCAACTAAGACAAGTCACCACTGTTGACAGTGACGGGCAGGATGAGGGATAGCTCCCATACATCTATGGAACTTATGCTTGTCTTTTACTGTCATCTCTAAAGGCAGTGATGGGGAGGCTAAGTCTCCAGCAGCTTAATGGTGATGCCAGTGGTTGTTTCCAGAAGCAACAAAGTACAAAGTTTTGACATTAGGTAGACAAAAGTCCTAGCCTTGATTCTGTCAGTAATTCTTTGTGTGATCACAGACTGGCTACTTACCCCTCCAAACTCTGGATCTCACATCTATAGATACTAACTGTCTACCACACAGAGCTATTATATGCAAATTAAGTGAGATCATATATATCAAGCATTTAGTCCACAATTAACACACATGAATGGTACTTATTACCATTCTTGTTGCCATTAAAGAGAAACCAGCATCTCATCGATTTTCGGATTTCTCTGGACAAGTCTGAGACCCTCGCATTTGACGAAGGTTAACGAGGGCAGTCCTCAGTTGGGGGAGTGACAGAGATTTCCCACGTGCTGGTTGGGATCACAGCCAAGGTTCTCACCGGAGCAAGTTGTTGCAGGCCCAGCCCTAGTATTCTTCAAAGGTCCTGGCAAAGTGCTGCATGAAAAATTCCAACACACCAGGCATTCGGGGAGCAGAGGGCCTGAGACCAGAGAGAGAGAGAGAAGAGAAGGGAGCCAGCAAAGGGACAACAGAGTGGATATGGCTTTTGTTGTCAGACCCTAGAATAACGCTTTATCTACCACATTTATTTAATTCCTCTGTAGGGCAGGCATTAGGATCCTATCTTACACATAGAATTGAGTTAGACTAAGTCCCACAGCTAATCAATACAGAACCAGAGATACAAACCCGGCCCTGCCTGACTCCAACACCGGCTTCTCTCCAACCATGTTTCAGAGGCCCACATGAACCCTTCAGCATATGAAAGCTCACAGGAAAGGGAACTGCAAATCAGAATTTCATAACCTGAGATCCACAGAGTAGTTAAACCTCTTAAAATTGCAAGCAGAAGTGTAAGGCTTAAAATTGCAAGCAGAAGTGTAAGTGCATATCTGTGTGTGTGTGTGTGTGTGTGTGTGTGTGTGTGTGTGCACGCGCACGTGTGTGTTCTCAGAGAAGTGTTCACAACATTCATCAGACTCTCGGAGAAGTCTGTGAGCCAAGCACAGTGATGCCTGCCTATAATCCCAGCATTCTAGGAGGCTGAGGCAGGAAGATTGAAAATTCACGCCCAACTTGGGCAACTTAGCAAAACATTGTCTTAAATTTTAAATACATACATAAATAAAAAGACAAGGATGTAGCGCAATGCAAAGGCCCTGGGTTCAATCCCCAGCACTCCAATCAATCAATCAATCAATCAATGTATACCTGTGAACCTCAAAATGCCAAGTGCAATGTACTTAGCAAAAATAAGTCACCAGGACTTTATTCTCCAACCTCTCTCCTCACCCGGCTCCTGGGGAAACAGTGAATAGGATTGGGATAAAGAGGAGAACCCCTTAGCAGCCCCATGCTCCTTTCCAGCCTCTCAAACCAGACGTCAAAGCAGCAGAAGCCACCAGGTTTCTTAGAGATGGCTCTTGGCCATGCATGATGTGAGAGAAGACGAACCTAAATCCAATGGACCTCCTGTTGAATGGGGCAAGAAGCGAGCATGAGTAACATTCATTCATGCATACAGGATAAGGTTCCTTCCACAGAATGTCACAAGGAGCCGCCTACTATCATTGTCACTTGGACCCTTTGACTTAGCATCACTCCTACCTCAACAAGAAATATTAATGAAACTGTGCAGCCATGTCTACAAAGCTGGGGAATGTCTCTGTCAGGTGCAGAGGCTAAGAAATCACAGCCTGTCTGTGGAGCTAATTAAAACAACCTCAGCCACAAATGCTCTCCAGGACTTAAAGCTAACAGCATGTTGAGAACAGAGATAAGGTGGGTCACCTTTTTAGACCTTCATACCTTAGAAAGCAGAGCCCAGAAACTGAGAGTTCTCTGATTTGGGACATCTGAGTATTTCCTGGGATTCCTTTAGCCTTTTATGCCTAAAGTGAGTCCTGTGCTCACCAAAAGCCTTTGGTTCCCTGCTTTTCTGTAGTCTACAACCCCAGAGCTCAAATTCAGAGCTCAAACTGGCTGAAAGAAGTAAGAATGAGGTTTCATGTGCTGCTCTATTCAGAGGGGAACACTGAGACCAGGCGTGGGCACTTGTGCCACTCAAAGCCATGATCAGAGTAGAAAGTGCTAAAAGAACCAAACCAGTAGCCAAAGACGCTGTGTGTAAAGAGATTTCATGATTTAAAGGTAAAACCAGAGAAAGGACACAAGTTATCCAAAGTTACATCTTGGACTCTCTCTAAATCATTTATTATTTTGAACCCAGACGCCAAGCTACTGGGGTTATGCAGATGCTCTACACAGATGGCAGGAGTTTAGACAGCAAGGATTTAGAGCAAGGTTGGCTTCTTAAACAGAGATGGATATGACCCAGTGGCTCAGAATAAACAAGGCAGGAAATGTCAGCTTCCATCAGAGCCAATAAGTAATTAAAACCACTTCCCCTTTCAGAGTCCTCATTACATAGATCAAGAAATCAGATCCATTACTCAGACAGAGACAACTGCGAGACAAGCTTTCCTCTCTAGGTACATTTGCGAAGATGAAAATGTTCAACACTGACTTCTTCAGCCCTTTTGGAAGGAAATCAACAAAAGGTCCAAGGCATCAACCATACACAGCATCAAGTCTCCATCTTGCATGATTAAGAGGAGAGGCGTCTAAATGCAGGAACCAGGCCACCAGACTCTGCCACTGCGCATCGAGGGGGTCGGAAAGTGTGTGCGTCTGTGCGCATGCCTGTGTCTCCCGCTAAGTACTTCCTTCACTACACAGCTAATCCGATTAGCAGCTTTAGGAGACTCTGCAATGTTAATTCAAGGGCCCCATTCACAGTGGCTTGGCCCATGCCTGCCCAGAGCTCCCATTCTTCTCATTGCAAATAAGATCCATACAGAAGGACTTTCTCTTCCCTAAAGGATATGCTCTTGCTTCCTTGCCCCATACACATCCAAAATGTTGCCGCCACATCCCCTGGCAGCTCCCATAGCAGGGGAATGGGCCCATTCGAAAATGGGGAAAGAAAGTTCTCTCCAATCCCAGTACAAAATGAGGTGCTTTTAATAGCACTGTCAAGCAAGCCGTCCCCACAGCTGGCAGCGGTGCTGAGTGAAAAAGGTGTCCGAAAGGTTCAGTTGCAGGGTTGTGCATGAGGCTTTCTCTGGGCCTTCACTTCTTTGTCTGTAGAATGGGGACTTGCAGAGGGAGTAGCTGGAGCAGAGGGCTGGAAAGAAGGAAACTCAGGGTGTGTACAGGCATGATGTCATTGTGTTTGGCTGGAGAGCCAGGGGAAGGATATGTGAGCTGTGGACAAAGCAGACAAGGACTTGGAAGCCAGACTACAGAATGTTTTGGATAAACAATGGGGAGCTACTGAGGGTTCTAAGGAGTATAGTTTTATTCAATTCTTTGGACTATCATCTAAGATACCACAAAGCAAGTGGCTAAAAACATTGGTTTTATTCTCTCTTAATTCTGGAGGCTGAAAGTCCGAAGTCAAGGTGGTGGCCAGGCCATGCTCCCTCTGAGAGCTCCAGGGAGGAACCCTCCTTTGCCTTCTCTTAGCTTTAGTGGCTCCTTGACAATCCTTTGGTGACAATCCTTGACATTCTTGTCTTATAGCTGCATCCCTCCGACTCTGTCTTCCTCTCTGTGTCTTCTCCTCCTTATAAGAACCCCAGTCCCTGGGTCTAGGGTCCACCCTAAATCCGGTATGATTTCATCTCTTTATAGACCTTAACTAATTAGGTCTATAAAGACCCTGTTTCCCAAGAAACTCACATGCCATGGTCCCAAGACAACATGAAAGCAATGGTTGCCTAGAAGGTAATCTGAAAGTAGGATGGGAAAAGAGAAACTAAGGCAGGCACACAAACTGTAACTAAATCAACTCGTCTGTGGCCCCTAATGAAGAGTGACAGCGTTCCCTGCCGGGAGCCCCAAAGCTCTCAGTGGCTTCTATTGTGACCCATGCCTTACCCTGAGTGAGCTTTTAAAACAAGCCAGGCACAAGGCCTTTGCTCACTCATTGCTCCAACATACTTTCCGCTGTTCTCTTTTCCTTCCAGCTGGCAGTACGGCAGGGAGGCTGGCACTGCAGGGCACGGCAGCCCGGAGTTGAGAAGTCCGGCATGTGGGGAACCTGTAGTCAATGAGGCTGTCAGGCGACGGACATCTTTTCAGCCTGCAGCCAGGAGAGTAGTTCCAAGTTCACCGGACACACTGTGGGGCCGCTTCACAGATTTGGGGTCCCTTCCCTACGTCCTGCATGGAGACTCAGCGCTCTTCCATAGAACTCCTACCCCAGGCTCCGAAGAAAGAAAACAGGGGCATTAAAGGTTGGTTCCTTCTTCATTTACTTGTTCAAAAAGTCAGGTGAATGTTTTAAAATCTGTGTGCAAAGTTCATCAGAGCAGCATAATTTCTAATAGGAAAAAAAAATTACCAAAAAAGGGGGAAACAATCTTCACATCTGTGTATAAAAACGTGGGTGTGGCAGATTCGCGCATTGAACCACTAAAGATAACAGGAGGAGGGACAAAGTGCACTTCGTGGAAAGATGTCTACAGTGCAATATTACTACACAAGAGCAAGTCCAATAAAGTCCCTGCGTCTAAAAAATAAGCACATTAAGACTGAGAGGAATTAGCAAACCAATAATGATAGGGGTCCCGGGAGCTGGAATACAAGAGACTTTCCCTTGCCACTTTACACAATTATGAGGTACTGAGCTTTTTTTTTTTTTAACAAGAAGTATTAGTTTTAATCAGCAAGAGCAATAAAAAATATTCCCATTCTGAATATAAAATGACTGTTGTAGGTAGAAACAAAGTACTATAGACCCTCAGAGAAAAGTGATCAGGATAAAAACAACCTTGCCATAAAAGACACACTTAAAATATATAGGTATATGTTTATATATAGGTGTGTGTGTGTGTGTGTATGTGTGTGTATCAAGCTTGAGGAAGAAACAGCAGGTCTGTGTTTCGAGTGCTTTATGCCCAAACCCTAAATTCCCTCCACAGATGGGAAATTTCTTCCTCTCTACTTTATTCCTAACACTTCCCAGATCAATATTCTCTGCAAATAATGATGATGAGAAGGCAGAGTTGATATTTACTGATATTAGTTGATATTTATTGAGCATTTATTATATACCAGGTACTTCACACATATTCTTTCCATTTTTTCCCCTCATGCCATCACACTAAAGCAAAGATAAGTGCTATCCCCACTTGATGGATGAAGAAACTGAGGGCCAGTTCAGGAATTCAACCCAGGCAGTATAACCCTAAAGTCTGGAGGTGCAACCCATGGTCTTAGTATATTTCTGATACGGAATCCCTGTTGGAGGTCTCAGTCCTTGGGCAAAGACTACAGGTCTGCAATCCCTGTCTGCCTCCGCCATCTCCTCTCCCCCATGCAGGCCAGCACCTTCTGGGTGTAAGATGTCAGCCTACTTCTGTGGAGTCCTAAGTTGAATGTGATGTGGATGCTGTCCTCTCTCAGCTCACGGGGCAAAGAGACAGAGAAGACAAACACTCAAGTCCCACATTCATCCTGAGCATGTGCTATAAGAGAGGCAAACCGCTAGGCCTCCCCTCACCACACCATCCTCAGGTGAACTTCTCCAAGGGGACTCTTCAGAAGCTGGTACAGTGGCTGACCATTGCCCAACCTCTCTCATTCACATTTACCAAATCTAAGCCCATAGGGTGTGCCACAGCTGATCTCCCAAATACAGCAGGAGGACCCCATGGGGCAACCCTGAGTATTCACAACGGCGTATGAGTGTTGTCTTGGTTGCTTTTCTTGTTGAAAAGACAAAACTCCGACACCCAGAGTTAAATGAGGAAAGGTTTGTGTTGGCTCACAGTTTGTAGAGGTTTCAGTCCATCACCGATCCTCTCCAAGGCAGGGTGGCACGGCAGACAGGCATCGTAGAGGTGAACAGTTCAAGCTGGACAGAATGCAGCAAAGCAAGCACAGGACCTTGGCAGCATCTTTCTGCCCCTTTTATGTCTTAACTACCGGGACTAGGGTGGCACCAAACCAATCAGGGACTCAGGAGTCACCCACCCTTAATCCTAGCATTGCACCATAAATCAATCACACACTCTAGATTCAGCCACCCCTGAAAAATCCCACCTATGACCGCATGAGGCTTTGGGGGAACATCTAGACAGAAGCCATACTGGGTGTCAACTAGCTTCTGTGCTGGCCTGAGTAGAGGAAAGAGACCCAAGCCAAGAATCTAAAATCCGAATGGAGCAAACATGGATGCCACTCCTGCTTTCTAAGTGAATAGATGCCTGCCTGGAGTTGTAACCTGGTACAGCTGCTTTGAAAAATGTTTCCACAGTACCTACTGAAGGTAAACCTAGATGACCCTGCTACTTTCCTGAGTACCTGCCCACTGGAAATGAGTGCTTGTGCTCACTGAAAGATACACACAAAAATGTCAGTAAGCTTTATTCATTACAGCAAAACACTATAAACTGCCCAAATGTCAACAAAAGAATGGACAAGCTGGGTCCTTTCACATAACAGAATACTGTACAACAAAAGAGAAAGAACTACCCCTTTCCCCTGGCAACATAAGTAGACTGTGCAGTTACAAAGCTGGTAGAAGAGGACAGACATAGAATAACACACATAGGGTCCCCATTACAGGAAAATGAATCTATAGAGGTAAAGGCCAGACTAGTGGCTACTTGCGGTGAGTACTGACTGGGGATAGGTTCTGGAATGTTCCATATCTTAGCGTGGTGGTGTGCACACGGGCATACACATACATGAAAAGTTAATCACATTGTATATTTGACATAAGTGAAATTCACTATTTTTAAGTAATACTGTAAAGAGAAGTTCAAAACCTATTTTAATTATATGGATTCCTGTTAGGTTAACTCCTCTGGACCTCTGGGCAGACCTGGGAAGAGTGTGATTAGTAGAATCATAAAGAGATGCTTCCTTTTTTTGGAGCTCAATTAAGGCTATGGGTATCCTGTTATGAACAATAATTTAAAAGTTAATTCAAGGCCAGGCGTGGTGGCACATGCCTATAATCCCAGCACTCGGGAGGCTGAGGCAGGAGGATTGCTGTGTTCAAGACCATCAATAATTTAAAAGTTAATTCAAGGCCAGGCGTGGTGGCACATGCCTATAATCCCAGCACTCGGGAGGCTGAGGCAGGAGGATTGCTGTGACTTCAAGACCAGTCTTGGCTACACAGTGAGTTCCAGGTCAGTCTCGACTACATAGTGAGACTGTGTCTCAAAAAAACCAAAGGAAAAAAAAAAGTTAATTCAAATTCTAAGTGGATTTTTCAAATCACACAGAACAGGCCTCGCTAACCCTAAGAATGTCAGGCATAGGATCAGTAGAGCCCAGTCCTTCCAGCTGCTCATGTTCCTTTGAAGCCATGAGAGTCACCCCTGAAGGTGGGCACATTCCTGCCCCCTCCCCTCCAGGCTTCAAGGCTGTTCTTGCATTCAGTAGCATTAGGGGGAGGGGTTGCCCGATACGCCTTACCCCTGTCACCACCAGCACTCAGGGTGCTGAGAGTTCCCAAGCATTCAGCCAGCAACCCAGCATCCTCAGGGCACCTGGAGGGCTACCAAGAGGAGCAGAACAGGGGGCTCCACCAACACACCCAAGTTCAAGTTGAGAAAGTCCTATTCCTATGTGAGAAATCTGGGGCAGGACCCCTGCAGCCCTCTGGTAATGCCCAAGACCATGAGCACAGCAGCATGTACTTCACTGCCTGCCCCAGCCAGCCTCTCTGAATGCATCCCCCATAGACAGCCCTAAAAGCTCTCCTTCCAGGCCACGCTGTACCTCTGTTCCCTGAATGGAAAGCTGCTCTTGGGCCAGAGATGTAGCTCAGTGGCACTGCACCTGCCTCGCAAATGCAAGGTCCTAAGTTCGATCCCCAGTACAAAAAAAAAAAAACCCAAAAGCTGCTCTCATACTTCCATGCCTTTGCACCCAGCTTCCTTTCTACCTGAAATGTCCTACTCATCCTTCATAACACATGGCAGGGTGCCCAGTCACAACAAGCCAGGTAGGCTTCTTCACTCACCCTGCTCTCTTCCCTCTGCTCTTGATCCATTACATATTTGCCATGAGAGTCATCTTCTGAGATCTTACGTGCCGGGCACTAGGCTAGCTTGTTACATTTGGATTCAATCCCTCAAATTGCTTTGCACTGAGAGTTAGTTTCATCGCCATTTCACAGATAGGAAAACTAAACTTTGGAGGTGTTAGAGAGCGTGATCAGATCTAAGACCAGTCTGCCTAGTGAAAGAGTCACCTAGAAGATGGGTTATACCATCTTCTTCCATCTTGCACCAGCACTGCACATGAACTATTTAGTGAATGTGCCAAAAGGTTCCAGAGAAAGGAAGGGAGGGTGGGAAGAATGGTCATGGATAGTAGGCACCCGTGAGCCTCAGTCACCAATTAACAAACTAACATCTGCCATATGGGACCATCAGCTCCCACTCACTCCCCAGACTGCTTCCGAGGATGATGAAGTCACAGAGCCAAAGTCACTGAGCCCAGGGAGTACGAAGGTGAGGAGAAGTCAAGATACCAGTCTCATTACTATTCACTTCAAGGGTGACAGCAAGAAGGGAGAAAGAGAGAGAAGTAACCAAAGTCTGAAGGTTTGGGTAGGTCTCACCTTCGGGAGTCTCTCATCTGGGTTGTTTCAAACAAATTCACAATGCCTCGTGGGCAAACAGCTGCCCTAGGCTGGCCACTATTAATACCATTATAGATACCCCAAAGCCAGCCCATGGAGGAATTCTCTGCAGACTGGGATAACAAGACCCCATGCCAGAGTCCTAGGAACCAGCCCTCCTCCTGAACCCTCCAATAAAGAGGCAAGTAGAGATTTTCTTAGAGGATCAGCTAACTAGGCGTTCCAGCTCCATGCCTCCAGTAGAAAAGTGTCAGGGTTTGATCCCCTGGTTTTCCACAGGCAAATGAGCAATGGACATACAAGTCAAACAGCAAAGATCCCCTGGAGTCTCCGTCCACCCCTGGAGTCCTCGCCCTCCCATCCAGTGCAGGAGAAGAGGACCAGTACTTACCAGTGCTATGCCCCATGTCCTCTCCTGCTGGCTTGGTCCAGTCTTGCGCCTTGTCAATGTGAAACAGCTTCAGATCATCTTCATCCAGAGCAATGTCCCCCCAGAACACAGCTAGAAAAAAGAAAACACAATTGGTTCAATTCAAGCTGTAGGTCAAGAAAAATGGGTTTACTCATGTCCTACAGAGCGTTGGGTACTGAGGAACAAACTAGAAAAGACAAGCCCTGCAATCAATGGCCCTACGTGATAGGACTACTGGAGACAGATGAATGGCAGATAATAATTTTGCACATCAAAGCCATGGGCTAGGAGCCAATCACTATAAGCATGTAAATCCTTGGTCTGTAAGGGGTTTGTTGTTTTGTTGTCGTTGGTACCAGAGATCGAACTCAGGACCTTGCACTTGTGAGGCAGGCAGCAGCACCACTGAGCTAAATCCCTGGCCCCTCTTTAAGGTATTTTGAAAGGCCGCTGCCTTGCCCTACCTCTAGGAAGCTATGGAAAAAACCACCACATAAAGAGTTGTTTCTTTCTTCTCAAGCCCCCAAGGTAAAAAAAGAAAAACCATAATGTCATTGATTATATTACTGTTCACAATATGTGCTGCCCTCCCCTGGAGGAGATTGTATTTCTCTGTCCCACTGAGGTCAGGATTGGCCACACAACCTGTGGTGACTAACTCAGTGTGAGAGGAAGCCTGAGGAAGCGGTGCATGATTCACCAAGTCTCTTCCCTTTCCCAGAAGACAAGCAATGTTCTAGACAGGGTCAACTCTAGCTCCCTGGAATCCTGAGTACAGATGAAGTGGAGCACAGGCACGACTTCCCAGCAGGGATGTGCAGTGCTCTGGTTTGGATAACTGTCCCCCAAAGGCCCACATATTAAATACTTGATCCCCAGCGTGGCCCTGTTGGGCAGTGATGCAGCCTTTAGGTGAGGCCTTGTGAGAGGTCCTTGGGAATCCGGCATCCTCCTCTTTCTCTTTACTCCCAGGCAATGGGTTGAGAAGTTTGCTCCTACTAGGAAACAGGCCCAAAGCAGCGGGCCCAATGAGTATGGACCAGAACCTCCAAACCTGAGGTCCAAAATAACCCTTTTCCCTTTAGAAGTTGATTATCTCAGATATTTGTCAAAGTAACAGAAGGCTGGCTAAACATGGAGCGTGAATGAAGGGAGATTAAAGCGTTTTTTCATAAGCCTCTAAGATTCACAGGCATTTGTAATTAGAGCACAACTTCTTTATCCTAATATAGAAATTGCTCTCAGAAGTGTTGTGCTAGTATAACCAAAATCCATTACGTTGAGGGCACATGTCAAGGGAATCATTACTAAAGACTAGGAGGAGGTATTGTATATGATGACACATGTGTGGTGAGACTGTGGCCTGCATCAACTTCTAAGGCAGATGTTGAACTGACTGAGCTTAGGGCGTGAAAGGCAGAATATTAACAGCATGTCGGTTGCTATTAGCTATGTCTGAAAAGGTCATAAAGAAAGAAATGGGCTAAAAAAATAACTGGACCACAGATAAGGATGTAGCTCATTAGTAGAGCACTTGCCTAGCATTGCTCAAGGTTTACCACCATGGGAGAAAAAAAAAAAGATTTGATGTTTTTTGTTTTTTTTTAAAGACGGGGTCTCCCTATGTCATACAGGCTGGTCTTGAACTCAGTAAGTAGCCCAGGCTGGCTTCAAACTCACAGTGCTCCTCCTGGATCATCAGCATACTGAGCACTGGGATTACAGGCGTGCACCACCATACCTGGCCAGAATTTGATGATTTTAGAAGGAATAAAAATTATATGAAAAGCCTGAAAATTTGGGGACCCGGAGAAGTGGAAGAACCGACTTATTTTGATAACTAAGCAATAAAAGAAAGCTGAAAGCCAGGCATGGTGGCACACACCTGTAGCACTCGGGAGGCTGAGGCAGGAGGATCGCTGTGAGTTCGAGACCAGCCTGCACTATATAGTGAGTTCCAGATCAGTCTCAACTACAGAGTAAGACCCTGTCTCAAAAAAAAAAAAAAGAAAGCTGAAAAACTTTGAAATATAAATTCTGACTAAAATTCAGCTTTGTGGTGTCAAGAAATGAGAACCCTGATTCCCTGCTAGCGAGACTATAAAATGGTACAGTTTTATAGAAAATTGACAATTTCTTTAAAAATTAAATATAAACTTATCATAAGTTCTAGAAATCCCACTCCTAGGAATCTTCCCAAGAGAAATAAAAACATACCCACACATAGGACATATATTCAAATATTTATAGTACTCTTATTTATAATGGCCTCAAACCTGGAAGGATCTAGATGCCCACCAACTGTTGAATGGATAAACAAAATGTGATGTATCAATACATACAATGAAGCATTACTGAGAAATTCAAAGGAATTGAATGCTACAACATGTGTTCTATGAAATCTAATGAATCAATATGCCTTCCAGTGAATCTCAAATATGCCATCCTAAGTGGAAGAACTACAGGCCATGATTCAATTGATATGAAATGTCTTAAAGGGGGCTATGTTATAGAGCTAGGAAGGTCAGTAATTGTCTAGGACAAAGGATGGGAACAGCACTGACTGTGAGTGAGCATGAGAGAACTTCTGGGGTGATGGAAAGCTCTAAGACGGGACTGCGCTGATTCACAAAATTGCTAAATACGTTAAAATCACTGACTCACACACATAATGGTGAATTATACAGTACTAAGTTTACCCAGAGAAAACCGTAAAAGGGAAATAAACCCAGTCAGTAGCAAGGACCAGTCACAATGGAGTTCAGTAAATGGCTTCTGTCCAGATGGAAAAGAAGGGGTAGGGAAAGAAACTAAAAATGTGCTTCTCTCATAGAAGCTTAGTAAGAGTGAGGCAGCAGTTAAGTCTGGAGAGACGCGGCTAGGAAATCACTTTGATCAGCTGTGGCACAGAACTGAACCAGATGTAAGAGTGACCAGCACTCCACAGAGAAGCACAGAGCCAAAAAGCCCTGAGCATGGCGAGGGGACACAGCAGCTACTTGAGATTAAGTAAGTGACAACCCAGATGATCCTTGCACCTCAGCCTTGTGTGGGAAGAAAGCAGACTAAAAAAGCTGCCCCCATGGAGGGCACATTCTCTGATATCCTCCTCATATGGTGTCAATAAGAACAATGCAAAAGAAAAGGCAGGACCTTCCAGAGTCTGAAGCCCAAGGCCACGGAGAAAACTGATTGGAGAACTACCCGCAGGGGATGGGATCAGAGGCTAATCAAAGAATGTTCTCACCTTAGGGCCCCTTGCAACCTGTTCCCAGGATGATTTCAGAATTTTTATGGACCAATGACTGTTGTGGAAGGACTGTTACAGTTGTCTTATCCCGATCTATCACTCTATATTGAGTATGTTTATGGGGGGGCTTTTCTTTTCTTTTTTTTTTTTTACTTTGTAAGTCTCTGGATGAAGAGAAGTCATATCTTGACTCAATACAGAGGCAATCAAAGGATCTGGGACTTTGAGCCTCATACCATGACTGCACAGGACTTTGGGGTTTCTTATTGTGGGAAGATAAATATGGAAGGAGACGGAAAGCAAATATGGGTTATAAGAGGAGGGAGGATGCGTGATAGAGTCTATTATCAGTTATGAGTTTTGCTCCTCCTGGGGACAAATTACACTTCTCCATCTTTTTTATGTCAGCATTCACCATGTGACGTTTTTTCTGGCTAATGAAGAGGAGGGGAAGTGACACATGTCAGTTGTCAGTTCCAAACAGAATCTTTAAGACCTCACACACGGTTGTCTTGTTTTATCTTCCTAAAGCCGTGAGACAAAGAGCGACACAGAAACAGCGTGCTCCCATCATGCTGGAATACAGAGTGAATGTGTAATGTGAGATAGAAACCTCAGTTGTAAGACAGTGAGATTTGGGGGGGTAGGCACATTAAAAACACATGTTTTTAAATCAGAAATATCTAGATTAAAACTTACACGTTACCATTTAAGAACTGTACGGCCTTGGCTAAATCACTTGATCCTTCTGAGTTGCATTTTCCTCATCTGGAAAGAGAGTCAGCGGTATCTTGTAGAATTGTATGAGGATTAAACAGGATAAGGAGAGTTAAGCAGTTGGTCCAGGACCTGGCCCAGGGTGACAGTAAAAAGCGCTGTCAGTCGAATCAATCCTGGGTTCCTCTGGGCATCTGTCTCTCTCTCCCTACTTCAGAGAGCTCCTGCCCCTGCAAAGCTGAACTCAACGGCCATCATCAACATCTGTAAATTTCCCTTCCCACCCCTGGCACATTGCTTTCTTTTTCTGCATTCCTTTAGGACAATATCACTCAGACAACAGCAGGGGCTACTCTGTGTCCATCCACTCCCTTAATGGACATCTAGAGAGCCAGTATACGCCAGGCGTCAGACAGGTGGGGTGGGAGACAAAGGCAGTGCCGCTGGGGATGGGAAGATCAAGTTTCCTATGTTCTCAACGAACAATGGATTTTACCTGTGCATTATTTATTTTAGTATTATATCAACCTGTACTGACCTCGTTCCTATTTTACAATAAGAAAACCGAGACTCAGAGAAGAAATTGACTCTCTTGGAGTCACTCCCACAAGTGCCAGAGGGCTCTTTCCAGTCCCCCCAGCGACCTCCTCAGCACCCACGCAGTTTCCCAGTTGGGCAGATTCTAAATGCCTGAGGATGGGCTCCAGTTCTGCATATGTGTTTCATCCACCCAATCCCAATTCACCCACTAAAGTGAGTCATCGTGAAATGCTGCATAAATCTAGAGGCTAAGAGGGAAGGTATCAAATCAGATAGGCTGGGGCTCAGGTTTGCCTGTGAAACATGAGGCAAAGAACATAATCACTCTGATCCTCAGTTTCTTCATCTTTTAAATGGGGAAGCAATAATACTGTCTTCTTCCAAGGTTGCTGTGAGCACCAAGTAAAATAATACAGATACGTGCTCAGCGTAGGGCTGGCACCTGGCCCCACTCAGGAAATGTGACCAAAGAGCTGCATCCTGCAGTCATCAAGAACCTGGGCAGTGGCCTACATTAGCCATGAAATGCAGCAAGGCCAAGAGACATTCTCACAAGGATGACCCAGCAGGAGTACTGACTTACACAGGAGCCCGACCCAGGGCAGCCCTGACCCAGAGCAGCCACAAGAGGGTGCAGGCTGAGCCCTTCAGGAGCAGACAGGGAGCTGACAGGGCCTGCACTGGATTCCATTCCCACCTCTGAGCCCCGTCCCATAGCCAACCTCTTCTCCCTCCCTGTGGGACATCAGGCTCTCTGCAACAGGATCTGAATCCTAAACTCTGCACTTCGGTCCTATAGATGCTGTCTCAGAATCCCCAGAATATTGCTGTGGCTGCCCCTAAAAGACACCGTCCAAGAGGGCTGCCTATCCACTACAGAATGGACAGCTCCTAGAGAGCAAGGCCCCAGCACTGCCCAGACGCCCTGGAACCTACCTACCTCAGATTCACACAGCGTGAACAGTGCCCCAGGACAGAAGTCCAAAATGCAAAAGTCATTTAGAGCCCCAAAGGCAACGGTAGGCAGCCAGCTCCTCAAACTTCTGCCACAATGCCACGAGGTCCCTTCCTTCCCCAACACCTCTTAGTTAACGTGTCTTCATGGAGACGAACAGGACTCTGAAGCAGTAAATTTCAAAGATGCCAAGAATTCGACTGCAGGAAAATAAATCGGAAGTTTCATATAATACAAACTGCTTTCCCAAAAAACCTAACAGAATAAATTAAAAAGCGGACCCAAATCAACAAGATATATGAACAACACACAAGAAAAAATGATTTATCAGTAACAGCACACTACATTTCTGCACCTTCCTCACGGGTTTCATACCGGAGCTCTTCAATATGGTACCCACAAACTACGTATGGTGATGGGGCACTAGAGATGTGGCCAGTGGCAGGGAAGAACAAAAGTTTAAATTTTATTTTGTTTTACATCATTTAAATTGCCACCTCCAGGTAATGGCTATGTTATAGTGCAAAATATAAACAGCACAATATAAACTATTATGTCTAATATAATATAGAATTTTAAATTCTATTTCAAACAGCAAAAAGTACCACATATCTAGGAAAGACTAATGCAAAAAGTATGGTACTATATATATTAAGAAATGTGAAATCATACTGAAGCTATAAAAAGTGATTGACGTGGTATGTTATCAAATAAAGAAGACTATCGTAAAAATATTGTTTTTCCAAGTCAACAGGTGAGTTTTAATATACTTCAGTTAAAACCACAGTAACTTTTTAATTAATCTGAAAAGATATATTTAAATGCATCTGTATAATTAGGCAGTAAGAGTGGAGTAAAAAGCACCAAAGGAGGACCAGTCTCACCAGACAACAACGACCCTGCTCTGCAGAGCAGCCTGGAAGGAGTCTGTAAGTTACACAAGAAAACTCTCTATGAAAATGAGGCCTCCCAGATTTGTAGAAGGTAAGGGACTAATCAAGGAATTTTGTTCGAACAAATGGGTTACCTATCTGTTTAAGGAAAAATCAAGTTAGATCTGAACCACCTACCACACACCAAAATTAATGTAATAAATAAAAATTTAATCCACAAGTGGCTCAGTAATATTTAGAAGCCAGTCAGCTACATCTATATAGTCATATCCATGAACCACAGAGTTATATCCTCTACATCTATGAGCTCTGTGTCTGTGGGTTCTACCAATCCTCGATCAAACATATTTGGAAAAAAATTGTTTCTAGACTGATCATGTACAGACTTTTTCTCTCCTCGTTATTCCCCACACTACAACAACTATTTGCACAGTATCTCCATTGTATCAGGGCGTATACAAGAGGAAGTGTACCAGGTTACATACAAATATCGTGCCATTGTTTATAAGGGATTTGAGCATCCACAGATTTCAGAACCAATCTCACACAGATACTGAAGACAACACAGGTTAATATTAATAAAATTTCACTGAAAGCAAAACATAGCCACGACAGCGTTATAAAAAAACACTCTCAGCCGGGCATGGTGGCGCATGCCTGTAATCCCAGCACTTGGGAGGCTGAGGCGGGAGGGTCTCTGCGAGTTCCAGACCAGCATGCGCTACATAGTGAATTCCAGGTCAGTCTCAACTACATAGTGAGACCCTGTCTCAAAAAAACAAACAAACAAAAAAGACTCTCAAAATGTTCCCATCACCTCCTTCATCACTAACTCCCACCCATCAAAGGGTAATCCACAGACCAACAGCACTCACAGAATCATGGCACTTGATAAAAAGACCAAATCTCAGAGCCCATCCTAGGTCTGCTGAATGAGTCTCTGCACTGCCTCAAAAGCCCACAGGTAAATCACATGCACACTAACCTGTGAGAAGCACTGGGACAAGAGACCAGAGACTTTGTCTCCGACAGCCGTGACCCAGGAGCCAT
Organism: Fukomys damarensis; assembly: GCF_012274545.1. Taxonomy (NCBI): domain Eukaryota; kingdom Metazoa; phylum Chordata; class Mammalia; order Rodentia; family Bathyergidae; genus Fukomys; species Fukomys damarensis. The sequence continues at coordinate 1,187,361 of NW_022900920.1, forward strand.
CTCTTGTGTAAGGCACAGCTATTGTGAAGAGGCCACGGAGGGTAACTGTCTGCAGAGATGCGGAACTTGGACAGAGAGGCCAGATGCATGTCAAGGAAAACACCCTCCACTCTAGTATGGCTGAGCCCACTGGAGCTCTGGCCTGCAAGTCAGGCGATCTTTGTCAGGTGGGGGTGTTCGGCTATGAAGTTCTAGCTCCTCAATCACCAATTCAGGAACAGATGATAAAATTCAACAGGAATAATATTTTTCAGAAACCAAAACTATACCTCTTTATAAATTAGCCAAATACAATTTTAAACTTATTATATAATAAGTGGGAAATATAAAAGGAGGCTCATCTTGCAGACATAATTTCCAAGGATGCTTGAGAGGTACACTGATGTGGAACTATTGTCTGGGTTTGTAGGGTCTGCCAATTTCCCTGGTATAAATCCTCTCACTGTGGCTGATTTCAGTCACTGATCATGGAGTTGGGAAGAGGTGGGCACAGTTGGGTCTTACGCAGCAGCTCCACCACCGCTGTGGTGACACACTGTCACAGCGTCTGAGTATTGTCACAGCCCCGTACGTGCGCCTGGCTCGCACGGCTGCAGTGGTGACTGTGACCAGAGCTGAACAGGGCCAGGCCCATCACTGCAGCCCTGAACCGGGATGTGCACAGTACAGCACGTCATGCCATCCTTCCCTGTCAACAGCAAAAGTATACAGCACTCGCCAGGTCCCCGGGGCCAAGCCAAGTGCCTTTGTTCATTACCTCAATCCATCCAGTTAGTTGTGTAAGGAAGTTATTCTTGCCCCCACTTTATGGATGAACGAGCAAAGGCTCCACTTTGAGAGGAGGTAGGATTTGGCCAATATCATGCAGGCAGGAAGAGGTTATACAGGTGTTTAAGCCAACTTGATTCTCAGACCAGGGCCCTCACAGGCCAGTCAGCACTTCCCGGTTTCACGTTCTAAGGAGTTCCTGAGGAACGCTGTGTTAAACCACTTTCTTTCCTGCAGGACTCAATGCCTTTACAATCTTAATAAATGATCCCTAAGAGAAAGACTAGGCAACCAACATGGTTGCCCCTGGAATCTTTTTTCAGAGACTTCTGTCCTAAGGGGCACATTTGGAAACTGCTATACTGCTCAGCAATCCACCAAGAATTAATTACAGGCTCCTAGGACCGCAGGTCATCCAGGCCTGCGTAGCCTGTCCTCACATATACCCAGAGAGAGGGACCTCACGTCCTTCTCTCTACTCCTTGATCTTTGAACTACTCTGTTTCCACTCAGTGTTGGATCTTCTCTTAGAAGCAAAGCACTGGTAAGAAAGGGGCCATCTGTTTTACACGCTGCTCTTAAGCAATGGTCAAGCCTGTGTGGGGCAGCACCAGTCCCACTTTTCACGTGAGGACAGTGTGCTCAGCAAGCAGAGGCATCTTGCCCCCAGCCTCCTCTTTATACTCTCAGTGACTGTGCCCCCCAAGTAAGAAGTCTCCCTGAGAAAGCCTAAGAGGAAGAGCGGCTAATCTCAAGAGACAGGGAAGGACTCACCAAGAGGTGACACTCCGGCGTGAGGACAGCAAATGAGCAGAAGTTTGGCAGATGGCTCATAGCAGGAAAGGGCATGCTGGCAAAGGGACAGCATGTGAAAAGGCCCTGAGGGGACAAACAGCAATGCTCTGTCAGCAACTGTGGAAGGGGCCCAGTGCAGGGCCAGCATGGATTGCTAAAAATGGAGAGAGTTGGGCAGGCCATGAAGCTACAACTACTGAGAGGTCGGGCAGAGGCACAGACGGAGGCTCAGGCACAGGCACAGAATTTTAGGGCAATTAGAGCACCCAATGTGCACAGCCAGGAGAGGCCCCTCATCTTGGCACAGCACTTCACAGTCCGTCACCCCTTTTGTGCACATACTCTTCCCTCCTTCCCAGACCCCAGCTTCCTGCACAGAGCCGGTCACCAACCTCCGGAACACTTTTACAAGTGAACAAATGGGGAAGTCCAAGGAAAGCCAGGGCAGCATTCATTACCAGATTTGATGGAGAAAAGTGAGGTTTGGCAAAGTTAAAGACTAGCCTACGTGATCAACCTGTGGGAAGGCCACAGGGTTTAAAAGCAGGCCGATTGGCTGCAAACACAAAACCTAGAACCTGGTTCACTGTCCATGTAACCCCAGTTTTTAGCACTGAGGTTCAAGTGGGGCCAGCCTAGGTTTACCTAGGGCAAGTAACTTTTCCCTCCAGTGGCATTTTTTTCTTCACCAGTGCAATGAGACAGTCAATCCAGCTGAGGGTTTCTGGAGATACAGCCCACCAACCACCCCCACTAGAAGTGTCTAAGGAGAGTGTTGACCTGCAGATTTCCAGGTCCCAACTCAGAGTTCTACAATTGCAATCCTTGGGGACAGGGAACATGCATTTTACACGCATGCCCACCTCACCGCTACAGTGACTCTGGTGCACACTGAAGTTGAGGACCCAATGGAGTCAATGGCCTCTGAGTTTCCCCAAATTGGACATTGGATTTCACTCACATTGCTTTTAGAGAAGCACTGGGTATCCACCTGGGGCTTACTGCCTGGCCATCACAGGAAAGACCTCACTAAAGTTCCGTCAGAGCCACCTAGAGATAAGCCCAGAGATTGTTGGAGGAGCTAAGTGGGGAGCCCTCAGACCATTGGAATTCCTCTCAGGAAAGAGGCAGAGGTGGGTGGAGGGGCCGGAGGCACAGAGATTTCAGGGAAACCCTATCCAGAGACGCATTTAGTGTACTTCAAGTTTCCAGCAGAGGGATTTAACAGGTTTAAAGCAGTTTTCTGTGAATCTTTGTCAAGGGAGTGTATGTACAAACAAACAGGGAGGGGTGTTTTTTAGTAAAAAGTTAATCGGCTTAAAGTGTGCAACTAGATAAGCAAAGCTTACATTAAAGTGATCCACACAGAAAGGACCCCATGGAAGGAAAGTTCTAGGAAATACAATATGGCTTCTATGTTCTTTTGTAGTTCCACACTATAAATATTCATGGGACGGTGTTAATGGGGTCCACAGCTCTGTGCAACCACAATAGATTTTTTGTTTATTCTCAGGACCATGAACTTTGAAACCATGACCCTAAATTTCAGGACTCTGCATTCAGGCACTTTGCAGAGCAGGACGGGGAGAGGTTCAGGCTTGCAGAGGACAGCGGAGAGGAAGCAGGCAATGTGAATCATGCCTCCTGGATCTTTGGGATGAGATTAAAGGGTGGGTTCTGTTTAGTATGGGAAGCCTCCCGTTACCAGGGACCCAGCTGCTCCTGGGGAAATGGCCTTCTTGAGGGATGGATGGCTTAGTTATTCAAGCATATGGCAGAGAGGAGTGGGAAGCTGTAAATATTTTAATTGGATCAAACAGATTCAATGAAAGTTTTATATTGAAGACTTTAAAAAACTAGTTTGAATTAAGGACTTACTAGGATGGTGAGAATTTAAAAACCATCCTAGTGGGCCAGGGATTTAGCTCAGTGGTTCCACTGCCTGCCTCGCAAGCACAAGGACCCCTGTTCAATCCCTAGTACCAAAACATATAAATAAATAAAAATAAAAGCCATCCTAGCAATGTCCTTGTTTTCCATATGAAGAAAATTGGGTATGGGAAGGTCAAATGACTTGCTCAAAATATCACATGCAGAAGGCCAATCTGCCAACCCTCAGCCATGCTCTTTCTCACAGCAGGGATGGCAAATACGAGACAAAAATGTGTCTCTTCTTCTCCACTCTTACTCAGGACAAATATCCCTAATTGTTCATGACCTTTCTGACAACTAAACCTCATCACAGCCTCTGAATCCATCTCAACACAGTGCCAGAGAGGGCCGGCACAAACTGACAGAAATGGCAGGAGATGAGAACTACTTGTCAGCCACCCCCTACATTATCCCGACGACATCCCTAGCCCTACAATTGCCTCTCCATTCCAGCTAAGAGTTATCTAATCAATGCCTGCATCCAGAGGTCTAAACCGGCACAAAAGAAACACTGCAGGACCTTGTGTTACAGGTCCATCAGGACCTGAGAGAGTGCCTGACACAGATGGAACCTTCCGAAAAGCTCTGAAAGCTGGTTGCACCTAAAGAGAACAAACAGCTCTGCCTTCTGCTTTGGCTGGCATCTTTACAGATGAGCCAAGAGGAGCTGGTAGTGCCTTCACTGGTGACCACTTTGCTTAAGGCAGATAGGATCTCCCGGTTTGTGTTTTCACCTACAGATCACAACGTGGTTGCCCTGATACATCTCAGAGCTTAGCTTTCCCGGAGCAATTCACTTGGCTCAACAAATGCCTGCTCAGTAAATTTTTTAGAAATTACATATGAGATTGGTATGGGTATACAAGCCATATCTGCAGGGCTGTGTATGTTTTAAAGACCAAAACAGGTTTCATTGCATAAGCCAACCTCCCTTAATTTGTGGTGTCTTTTCAAGCACTCTGAGGTGAATTCTTGCACCCACAGGAAAGGGAGCCAAGATCAATTGGCAATGTCTGCACTGGCAGAGGGTGCCTATACCTTTACCTTTCAAAAATTGTAAAAATACCAAAAATATTCCAGGACACATAAATGAATAGTTGTGGCCAGGCCTGAGCTATGATCGCAGTTATTCTTTACAAACTTATTCTCCACACTTCCTACTCTGTGCCCAAGAAACCTGCTCCTGTGAATGGCATCTGCCAGTTTTCCCTGCCTTCTCTGACTTCTCACTGCATTCAACCTGGAGGAGACCCCGGCAAACCAGAGCAGAGAAGAGAGGCAAGTCCACACATTTCTCCTCTACTCCGGTACTACAGAACTGGCAGTAGGTGCCTCCTTCTGCACTTTCCCTCTATTATGGTTTAGATTTTTTTTTTTTAAGTCCCCTAAAATGGGGCTGGGGATTTAGCTCAGTCGTTCTGCCACCTACCTTGCAAGTGCAAGGTTCTGACCCCGGCAAACCAGAGCAGAGAAGAGAGGCAAGTCCACACATTTCTCCTCTACTCCGGTACTACAGAACTGGCAGTAGGTGCCTCCTTGCGCACTTTCCCTCTATTATGGTTTAGATTTTTTTTTTTTAAGTCCCCTAAAATGGGGCTGGGGATTTAGCTCAGTCGTTCTGCCACCTACCTTGCAAGTGCAAGGTTCTGAGTTTGATCCTCGGTACCAAAAAAAAAAAAAAAAGAATTCCCCTAAAAGTCTCATGATTTGGAAGGTAACTGGATCATGAGGACACCATATTCATTAGTGGATTTGTCCAACGATGAGTTTAGGAGTTGAATGTGCTACCGGGAAGTCGAGCTCGGTTGGAGACGAATCATTGGAGATGTGACCTGGAAGATTACATTCTTGTCCCGGGCTCCTCCCTTCTCTCTCTGCTTCCTGGATGCCATAGTTTGAACAGCATTCCTCTGTCGTGCCTTTCCACCATGTTGTTTCTGCTTTGGAGTCAACCAACCACGGACTAAATCCTCTGAAAACTACGGCCAAAATAAACCTCTCCTTCTTTAAGCTGTAGATGTTGGGTATTTTGTCCCTGTGATGGGAAGGTGTCTAATACACCCTCCTAGCCAGATCTAGCTTCAGTACCAGTTTCCTCCCTGTGTCTTCACCACAGGGATACCTGGCTTTAATGTTCCTTCCATACAGGTGGGGTAAATTCTGCTTCTTGCTAGGCCCCAACTTACGTAGCTATTCTAAGAAAACCCTTCGGTGATATCCATAGCTAAATAGAAAGATTAAGAATGAGGATGACTACGTTGTCCTAAAATGATGCTTTTTCACTGCTTAATTCAAACAAAATATTCTGCTATGTTCCCACAGTGCAAGCTGATATCAGCTCCAATAATGGAGAAGACACAGTTTAGGTCCTATATGCCAAATGCTTCTTGGATTCTTATTTTGCATCTTATGTTCTTCTAGGGCCAGGCACATCTCATGAACCCTAATAGCTCCACTGTGGAATGATATTTTGTAGAGCCATAATTTCTAAGTGTAATTATGCATGATGCATTCTGAAGATGAGTGCCACTGGTGACCCTAAATAGTGCTGAAAATGGAAAGATATATTGTGTGGGGAACAAAGTATGCCTGGAGGTCTACCTTCTGCCAGGCCCACCGCTATCCATCTGACCTTGGATAAGTTATTGGCACTCTACACCCTCAGGGTTCTCATGGGAAACATGAAATACTTAGATTTTGTGTATACAGTGGACCCTTCACTTACAAACGCAATTACTTTGCAAGAGCTCGGTGTAACTCAAGTTGGTCAATTGAAGGCTCAAGCTCCTCAAAGTCTCCCTTCTTCACAATTTTAGGCCATACTTTCTTGCAGGAATACCTCAGTGTTTTTGGAGAGACACTGGCCAAGGATTTCTCAATTAACCCCATGCAGGAAAGGATGCTGTAATGTTCATTCCAAAATTCTTTAAGGATTAAATCTGTATCTGAGACCATCTGGAAACATAATTGGCCAGCATTCAGGTCATAACTTAAGGCTTCGGTTGTAAATTAAAACTAAAATTCTGGTTGTAACTCACGTTCTTTGTATGGCAAGCCAGTCATAACTGGAGGGTCCATTCTACCTGGTAAACTCTCAATAATGGTAGTGGCCTATTGTCATCTTGAATTTTCTGCTTAAAGATCCAGCAAGTTTGGCCAGTTGTAGCAGAGCTTGCTTATTGCCCACCACTACCTTTTCCATTCTTTCAGAAGAAACTAAAAATTGTGTCCCTAATTTTTAGTTCCAGGCCCTCAGGAATAAAAAATCTTCCAGAATGTCAAGTAGCTACCTGTGGTCATGTGACTAAGTTATAGCCAATGAGATGAAGCAAAAGAGACAAATGGTAGCTCCTAGGAAACTTCTTTTCACATTCTTTGTTCCTCTTTTCTCCTGTGCCTCCAAATCCAGACCAAGTCTATACCAGGATGAGCTCTTCATTTCATTTTGGACCATGAATTTAAGGACCTTATGCCAGGGAGAATGGACCAAGCTTGGATCCTACAGGATTTCCTTAGGAAAATCCTGCCCATGGACGTGGTCTTCCAGACAATGCTGTGAGAAGCAGGTCACTAGCTCGTTGAAGCCAACGCCCCAGTAGTCAACATACTGCCTGCCAGCCACCATTCCACCCTTCTTGGTCATGTTCTATCTTACTGGAGCTGGACGTGGTGAACATCCCTCCCGCACATTAGGCTTTGTTGGTGGACAGCGCAAGAGGGCCAGTCAAGAAGAAAGACCCTCCTGGTTCAGATGGTCTCATCTTTCTTGCTCCTGCAGGAGTGGATGTCTGCAATGTTCAAGAGAAGCACTGGCACCACTCTTCAGAGTTTTGCATCTCCACTGGGCAATTCCCTACTGGTCAGCTTCTTCTGAGATAACAGGAGTCCTTCTTATTCACAGTTTTGTTTACCATTATTTCAGTTACCCAAGGTCAAATGTGGTCTGAAAATAAAATCCTGTTCTGCTGGGATATGACATCTCTATGTTCAGATATACACACTATATATATTACCTGCCGGTGAGTTACTTAGTAGCCTTCTTAGCTTTGAGACCAACATCACAGTATCAGGTTCATATCCAAATAACCCTCATTTTACTTAACAGTGGCCTCACAGCACAAGTCTAGCGATGCAAGGGAGGCACTCTGGCATAAAATGTGGACGAACAGACTAACTCTGGGACTAGGTGGCGATGCTGCAGAGCATGTGGGGAAAATCAGTATAAATAGTGTTCAGTACTATCAGTGGCTACAGGCGCCATTGGAGGTCTTAGAGCATATCCTCTGCGGATAAGGGGACACCACTGTACCCTGGTGAACTCTAACCTCTAGTGAGCCACATACTGCACTCTCAGGAACTTAGAACTTCAGCTTGGAGTGGGCTCCTCCTTCCCTAGTAGTTACTCTTCTATCTGCTATTCCTGTTTTCTTTAGGATTCTCCTTGCAACTTTTAGTAGACAATTTCATTTTTCTAGTTAATAATTATTTATATCAAATTTATCAATTACCGTCCAAATTACTGGTGTGGTGTCAGTCCCTGATGGTCACAGTCAACTAACTTGGGCCCATTACTAGCAAGTTAACTTAATCTTAACTGACACAACCATATGCTTATGGGGGTAAAAAAGTTAATATGGTACGGAATGAATTTTCTGCTTTTTAAACATTTTCTCTCCAAAAATTATTCATGGCAAATATAATAAATAAAAGGTTGAAATTCTTTATGCTTAAAAGGAATTCTTATTCAGGGTCACATAGTAAACATCTAATTAGAAAAATGAGCATGACCAGAAACAAAAGCACATCCACAAAGAAAAAGAAATGCAAATTGTCAAAATATATTTTAAAAGTTTTAAGATCATTTGAAAAAGAAATGCAAATTAAAATACAACTGCAAATTAAAGAAATAATAAAAGTTTTCTCAAACCAGAATAGATAAATTTTTTAAAAACAGAATACAAAGTATTAATCCTCATAGGAATGCAAAGGAGTAAAAACTTTTTAAGGGTAATTGATTTGATTTGTTTTGTTTTATTTTTGTGGTGCTGGGGATCCAACCCAGCATGTGCTAGGCAGGCATCCTACCACTGAGCTACACTCCCAGCCCAAAAGTCAATATGAAAAGAAGAACCAGGACGCCTAAAGTCAACTATGTTCCCAGAAATTCACCACCTAGGAATTTATCCTGTAGAAATAATTAAAGATGTGCGTAACAACCTAGCTATAAGAATGAGTCCAGCATTATTGTTTATAAAAGCAACAGAAAAAAATGAGAAAAATCTGTATGTCCAACAAGGGGACCGGTTAAATAAATGATAGTGCAACTCTACACCCATGTACAAAACAATTTAAACTGCTACTGTACAAGTACTTTTATTATATAAGCATCTTATTGTCATAGAAAGCAGCTCATGGTACTAAGAGAAAGTAAAATGGACAAAGGTTGAAAGCAGTTATGCAGAGTATATTCTGGGGGAGAAAATATGCATAGACAAAGTCTGGAAGAACATACAACAAAATGTTAACCAAATATCTTCCAGCAATTGGATTAGCAGACATTTTCAATCTGTGATCTAAATGTTCTCCAGTAGTTGTGTACTTGCCACATAATTTTTTAAAATTTTAGTTAAAACATAATCTCCTTTCCTGTCTACCTCGAGGGTATATCCCAGCATTTCTGGATGACCTCATTCTTGTTTCAACCATGACCTTGAAGCACAGTGCAGCTCAGGACCTCTCCCACGCACAGAGCCACAATCTGTTCCCATTCTCCCTCTCTTTCCACTTCAACGCCACAGACTCGTCTTCATGCTCCCAGGGCTAGATGTCCTGGTGGCCCCTCTGCTTCTTGCTTCTATAAAGCCTATGCATATGTCCTCACTACAATACTCTTCTTCTCAAAATCAGTAACTCCTCATCTTCTTAAGGATACATTTCACATACCTCAGCCTGACATTCACTGTTCCAAACATTTCAATCTTGTCGCTGCATTCTCCAAAGTAAACCAAAGTAAATTCCCAGCTCCAAACACATCTCAATCACCTCCAGTGCCTCACTATGACTGATATTATCTGTTCTCCTTGAAATGCCTTCCCTTGTAACCCAGCTTCTCCGTCTTTTCTGGCCAAACCCAGGGCTTACCTTGCCCCCCACCAGGAAGCCGTCCTTGATTGCCTCCTGACGATCACTGCCTTTTCTGAATCCCTATATCTCATTTACACAGCTTTTCATTTGAATATTAGTGGAGGACCCACCAGGAAATCAAATGAGTCTAGTGTCTAACCTGGGGGTCTCACTGTCCAATGTGAAGGCAGTCACTGAGCAAGTCACACCAGCAACTCTACCCAGTTCTAGATGTAAAAAGTGCTATGCAGAAGGAGAGTTGACTGGCAATTAAAAAGGAGGGGCTTGACGGAGGGCAAAGGCTGTACACACCTCATGGGGGGTATGACGGGCAAGCTGAGTTCGGAAGGAGTCAGAGCTGACCATGCAGGGAGTCCAGAGACCCTTCCAGGCAGAAGGAAGAACGTCGATGAGGTAGACGTGGCCAGAGAGGAGAGGAAGGTTGAGTTAGGGGACAAACAGTGACCAGATCACCCAGGCCTGCCTACTGCTCTTGTCCCAAATATATGAGAAGTCACGTAGGCTCCTAAGCAGGCCTGATTCTGCAGACGTGAATTCAGAAAGATCCTTCTGCCTGCTGGAGCTCAAGTGGCAGTGGTGGGGGCTTGGACCAAACAGTGACACTGGGGATGAAGAGAAGCGGATAAGCTCAATTTTGAAAACAGAATTTGCAGGGTTTGGATTGGGCTTCAGGACACAGGGAGGGAGAGTCAAGTGGCTAAGCTGGAAACCAGCGTTCTGGTTTAAGCACGTGGGTGACTTAGGCACCAGTCTGGGACCTAGGATCACGGTGCCCAGCATTTTGTGAGCTGAGGAGGAGAGGATGGGAAACCAGGGCTGAGTCAGCAGCCAGGACAACTGGCCCAAGGATGAAAATGAACTAAAGAGGTAGGTAGCTGGAGGCTGTTCCTATGAGGAACCAGCTCGAGGATTCACATCAACTCCAGGCCAGTGAGCCAGGTGGGAGGAAAGGAAAGATGCTTGGTGCAAAGAGCAGGATGAGGTAAGAGATAAGTGTCCCAGCTGGCAGCACAGGCGAAGACTCAGAGCTAAACAGCAACACTCAAGTGCTCACGCAGGCGAGCATGAGAATATTTATTGGTAATTGACAGAAGTGGTTAGAGGGTGGCGTGATCACAGATAGGTCTGTAACCAATCAGCAGGGAAGCTCAGCTCCTGTTGCTATGTTTGCATCCAGGCAGAACTGGATGATGAGCAGGCTGAGAGAGTACCATGCAGAACCTGCTTATGACATTGGGTTTGTCTGCCATCTTCTCCCTGCTTCAAGGATGAGTGGTTGTGAGCAGTAGAACAGAGCATTATCCACTGCCATGTGCCACGGATCCCTAGAGAACCTTCGGCAGCCCTGGGAGAGTGGGATAAGCACACACAGGCACTAAGACTGTCACTTGTAGGGGAAATAAGCCTGTAATGGGACTAATAACAATAGCAAGGAGAAGCACTCACAGCTTGCTAAGCACTTCACTCTAATTGTCACATTTAACATTCGATCCAACCTATAAGATGTATTTCAATATTATTCTCATTATTCAAATGAGGAAACAGGTTCCGAGAGGTTAAGAAATTTGGTGCAAACGACACAGATAATAAGGGCAGAGACAGACTTCAAGCCACAGGATGCCTGATGCCAAAGTCTCTTCGACAGGATGCTGCATGCTGCTGCTCTTCCAACAGCCTCCTGGGGAAACGTGACCATCTACGTCCTCTCCCTCTGAGGGGAAGGGTAGTGGCCAGACCCATCACCCTCAACGGCACCTGGGCCTTCTGGAAGAAGGACGGAAGAACAGAGAGGCAGAAAGATACATTCCAACACCTTATATTCGTCTTTCCAGGGCTTTGGGACTGAGAATACTCTGAAGGACAGCATTCTCTCTCATTCTTGTCAGGTTTTCAGCCAATGACAGGAAAAGGCAGGGAGTAGGTAGTGAGTTACAGTACTCTTGGGAACAAAGCATGGCCTTCAGTCTGGGCAGAATGGCGATGTTTATTGACCGTGGGCCCACAGAATCTGGCCTGCAGACCAGTGCAGACAATGGAAGGAAAAGAGCTTTGTATAACATCAGGCATGGCCTAAAAGCTAAGGCTGCAACATGAGTGCCAGCATCATGGTTCTTCCTCTTGGAAAACCTGATGAGGGTCAAAAGCAATGGTTTGGGGACCCAGGAAGGTGTAGCCTCCATTCAGATTGCTGGACAAAATCTCTGTGAAGGACGATTCATGCCTCTCTCAGATGTGGTCTGGCCCCTACCCCACTGGTGTGTGGCTCTTTGGAACCTGGAGGCCAGAAGAAAAGGAATACTGCTTTGGAGAGGGGAGTAGCTGGGAGTTAACTGAAGGCCAACAACACCTGAACACCTCCAAGAGGACGGGCCCTGGTTTCCTGGTGTGGCCCACATACCAACTGGCTCGCCGGCACAGAGACTCCCAATCCTCCTCACGGGGCCAGCAAGATTCACAGCAGGTTGCAGTTTTGAGGTCAAGGTCTCCTGACACAGAAGAGCTATGTGTGCCAGTAGGATTGGAAAACATAAAACTTTAACATGTCATCTGATGCTTTGGTTGTTCAGATATTAGGTTTGCTTCCACTTGGAAATCTTGTTGGATTTTTGTGGGATCACAATAATAAAAACAATAGTATTAGTTGTCTATCATGTTCTGGGCATTATTCTAAGTGCTATGTATAAATATTTAATCTTCCTAGGTGGTAGATATGTGCATTGAAATTGTACAGATGGGGAAACTGAGTCCCATCAAGCATCAGCAGGTTTGCCCAGGACCTCAGTTATCAGTGGGATGTGAGTCCGGGCAGTCTGCTGTCTCACAGGAGTGGAAGCGCCGCTGTTTACGTGATCTATCAGTCCACACACTTCTTGGGGCATGACAGGTTCTGCAGAGGCCACATAATTCTAGCAGTATTTCATACTTTCTGAGCTTCTGTTTGTGGGCACAGTATGAAACACGCTTCACGCAGCAACACATTGGCTGCTGATAAGGGTTTCTGTTAACAGCATTATGGAGATGATGAAACTGTGGCTTTAAAGGCTGAGGACTGGCTCAAGATCTCACAGCTAGAGACAAAGCCCAAAAGGAAAACCTAAGTCGGTCTGACGCCAGAGTATAGGTCTGGAACTGCAGTGCCACGGCAAGGTCCTTGTCCGCCTTGGGCTGGCGAGGAACCAGGTGCCCAAAATATCATGGCTTAGGACTAGAAGTACTATGAGAGTGTCCAGAGAAGCAGTGGTCATCTAGAGGTTTGGAACTGACCACAAGGTGCTGTGGAATGAAAGCCCTGAGACCTGTCTACACTTGGTTTCCATCTGGGAGCATCTTCCTGCCCTGCAGCTATTCCCAGGACTGAGTAAGAGGCTCCAGGGGCCAGTGCCAAGCTCTGACGAGTACTTAGACCTTCAGCACCAGTGCACAGCCTGACATGTGCCATGTCCCTGCACATCTGAGGCTGGTGTGGGTGGTTCTGCCATACCCCCCACCTCACTGTGCTGGAAAGCCAAGGAAAGGACACACTCCCCACAGGGATGTCACTCCCCACAGGGATGTCACCCCACACAGGAGGGTAAACTGTTGATCCCTGCACTTGGGTCAGAACAGAAAAGGAAAAATGGGTTCCACCAATATAAGACTCTGGGACCAAATTGGGTTTTAAGGCCAAACAGATTCTCTCTGTACAGCTCGTATTGAAAATCAAAGAAAAAGTCTAGGCTTGAAGCTCAGATCTCCTACATGCGAAGTAGCAGCCATCACAGCTGCTTGTGTGCTCTAAAGGCAGTGCCAAGGGTCAGTATTGAGGGTGTGCAGGTTGGCAACTTTGCTGTGGGTCAGCTCTTGTAGCCCCACCCACAGGAGGCCCAATGTTTTCCCTGTCCCCATCTCCCTTTTCCCAGACACTATCCTTCCAACGTGAATCACAGCCACCGTTAGGAGCCGGGGGTTACATTTGGCATGTGATGGCCACACACAGTCCGACTGCTCAGCTGAGCAAACTTCTCAGCTGTACCACTTGTCTCACTGCTACTCTTGAGTCAGGATAGCAAGTCTACTCCCCAAGTCAACTTTGACCCTCATCTTTACTCAAGTTTTCTTGTTTAGATCTTTTTTTTTTTTTTTTT
>NW_022900920.1:1201237-1207998 GCF_012274545.1 Fukomys damarensis
GACAGGGTCTCACTATGTAGTTGAGACTGACCTGGAACTCACTATGTAGCCCAGGATGGTCTCAAACTCATAGTGATCCTCCTGCCTCAGCCTCCCGAGTGTTGGGATTACAGGCATGCACCACTATGCCCGGCATTTCAGATCATTTTTATTGAGACATAACTCATATACCATAGAACTCACTTTTTACTTACCCGTGAGACCCTGTTTAACAACAATTGTGAGGTCTGAAATTAAGAATTTCTAACTCTAATTATACTATGTGAAATTATTTATCCATTGCAAAAATCCAAATTCCTCTATAGCATTTCTTAAACAAATGTGTTTAAGAAATGCTTGTGAGCATCTGTCTATTCTCTGAAGATGTAACTATCAATCACTAAGGACCTGCTTGGGGCCAGAAAATGTGCTCAGAAATTGAGAAATGTATCATTTAATCTTGTAGGACCCCTGAAAAGTAGATTTTAGCAATTCTTTTCAAGTAAGGAAAGCAAGGCTTGGGAACTTAAATAATGTAAACAAGGTCACGTAGCTCTAGAAAGACTTAATTCAAGTCTGGCAGGCATCAGAGCCTGTGCTATTAACTCAGCTCAGCCTTCCTCAGCACACTGTGGGACTAAAGTACTAAAGCCAGGTGGACTAGATCCTGCTCCTGCCTGGAGGTGCAGAAAGACATTTAATCCCCATATGGCCTTCAGCTTTTCTTTTCAGTATTGGGATTCAAAGCCAAGGCCTCCACACTGAGCTACATCTCAATTCCTTCTTTTTGTTGTTGTTGTTGTTTTGTTTTTTATTTTGAGACAAGGTCTAAGTCTTCCAGGCTGGGCTTGAACCTGTGATCCTCCTGTCAGGCTCCCAGAATGCTAGCATTACAGGTATCCATCACCTCACCTGGCTATCTCTGACGTATTTTAATTTCATCAAATCTGCACCTGCCTATCCAGAAGGACCTCATGAGAAGAGGAGATGAAAATAAAGATATAAAAGTGGCAACCACCCTTATGAGGACATGGCTGGTGGGAGCTTCACAGAGGACAGGCAGGATACCAGGGACACAAGCTTTTAGCAGGCACCATGTGAGCCACACACAGCTCTGCCTCAGAAAGCAGGGCCAGCCACTGCCATGAAGGCTGGAACACTGAAGGGGCACCGTCACAGACTCCATAGTCTCCCTGCCTCCACTCTGGACACCCTAGAGAGGTCTGCAGCCCAAGTACAGACTTCCTTCAGACATGAGCCCAAGCCACACAGGATCCATATCATGTCAGCAGGTATTGACAAGTACCTACAGTATGCTGGATGCTGCCCTAGGCTCTGGGCATGATGACAAAATCCCTGAATTTGTGGAGTTTAACATTCTAGTATCACATCAATAATACGAAGGCTGCTGGCAAGAACTTCCTGAGAGAGTGGTCTGGGTGATTCTTATCTGTAAGGCATCTTGTATAGAACAACATGGTGCAGTAAAACCCTAAAGTACAGGCAAAAGTGAGGTCTGAAAATGCGGAGAATCCAAAGGTCCTCCTGAGGGAAGAGCTGGTTCCCAGGCTATAACACTCACCAGTAGCTTCTGGCCTTAAGCCATCCGTGGCCACCAACTGTATCACCTGAACCCAGCCCTCATAGCTTTGGGGAAGGCCCTGGTATTTGCCAAGCCACCATCTGAAAAATAAAGCTGGCTCTCTGCCAGCTCCCTTGGACTTAATAAACTCAAAAGGTTATACAAGCACTTTCATCTGAGCCTCACAATGACAACGTTGGTGACCTACCTGAGTTACATACCTTCAGCTCAAGTCTGGGCAATTCCATGTCTCTGCTTCATGGTTCCTCATATTTATGTTTTCAGAACTTTTTCTCAATTTGTAGAATCCACTATACCTGGATCTCCAGGAAGTTAATGATCTGGAAAGTGTGACAGAGTATACTTTCCCAGACTGGCTTCAACAACCATTCCCATTCCATATGGTCTTTTAGCATGACTTTGACCTTTCTCCTATTGGACAGTGAATCTATCTTCTCTCCCCTTGAATCTGGGAGGTTGTGACCATGGTGAAAGTGATAATGTGTGATTCTGAAGCAAGACCATCAAAGGCACTCCAGCTTCCATCTGGCTCTTTTTGATCCACTTAGAGTCCAGTTGCCATGCTATGATAGGAAGCTAACTAGTCCATAAGGAGAGCAAAGGAGAGACCCTTTGTAAATGTTCTGTCCAACAGTTCAATAGCCAGGTTCAACCACCAGGCAGATGAGTCTTGGAACAAGCTTCCAGATGAGGCCAGCCTCTAACTGTCCAGTGACCCCAGCCTGCAAGCATTCCTAGCTGAGGCTGTCTACAGAGGCCAGAATAAGCCACCCCTGATCTGTCCTTTCCAAATTCCTAATCCATGACAATGAGTTGGGAATGATTTCACCCTCCCATTCTGGGGGAAGATAATTCTGTAACTCTCTCAGAGATCTTGGTGGGTCAAAAGCCCACTGCCTAAAGCAGCTACCTTAATCCCACTTCCCTTCATGGAATTTCCTCCTTCTTCCCTGCTTCCAAACACACTCTCTACATATAAATACTTTGCTCTGGCCATTTTAAGAGGAATTCAACTAAAACTGGTCTAACGTTCAACCTACAAGTAAGTGTTTTTACTTCCACCTCCATTTTGCAGACGAAGAGACTGAGGCATAGAAAGGTGAAATAACCTGCTGACAGCCACACAGAGAATAAGAGTTGCATCAGGATAAGGATCTGGGACTTTTGGTTTGAGCCCAGCTAAAGAACTGTACAGGAGGGCAGGCAGGCAGGAATCCTCCAAGGCTTGCTCTCGGAGGCACAAGATGGGTAGGATGCCTTGCAATTCATAGCTCCATACAGTGGGCCCTTGGTTCATGAACTTTATTTATTCCACAATTCTGGAAAAGATGGCCATATTCTGTTCATGCGGGAAAGGTGGCCACAGTTGTGTTTGTCATCAGAACCAGAGTTCACAAACAAAACCACATCTTTGCCAAATGCTTCTGTTTGAACCAAATTATTTGCAAACAAAAGTATTCATGAACCAAGGTACCCCTGTACTTGGTTACACTAAGAGAAAAACCAAATCAGCAGAGCCTCAAACCACCAGACAGAGAACCTGCCCTAGAAGTCCAAAGGACCCCACCAGCCCCAGGCCAAAAAGGCTTCACAATTTACTTCCGCTCCAAAGTCATTTGACTTAAAAATCATTCTTCTTCACAACATCAATTAAATTGCCTACTAGTAAATTTAAAATTTACAGCTTAGAATCTTCAAAAAGTCAGCATGATGATGCTCTTTCAACAATTTTCTAGAAAATCTTTTTATAAAACACCTAACACCTTGTCAGGCACTGTTTTAAGTACTTTATCAGGAGTCCTTGAATCCAGAGGCACAGGCTTGGCCGACATCCTAGAGTTTGTAAATGGCAGAGTAAATGGAAAGATTATAAAATGATAAAAATTATACAAAGAAAAATTGAAAAAGTGCTGAACTAGTAAATGGTCACATTATAAATGGTATAAACTTTGTTAGTTTGCTCAGCCTCTGAAGGGCTGGGCTGCAACCAAAGTTCATAGGACCATACCATATTGAAAGTGAAGAAGCCATAGGGCTCACACAATTACACTTGAGGTACGACAAGCCCAGAGCAAAATTGCTGATGTGAACCAAGAGAATGAGTTCCTTGAGGCACAAGATGGGTAGATCCTAAGTGGTACAACATCTTTATTCTTCAGAGAAAGAACTGAGGCCCAGAAAGGATCAGTAAGTGCAAGGTGACACAGTTACAGAAGCTGAAAACAGATCCAAGGCTCTCTCCTCTATCTTCTGGATCCACAGAAGAATGGAGACCCACGCTGGAAAAGACAGGTATTTTCGGCTATAAGCCCTGAGGAGGTGGGCATCTGGCTAGAGAAGTCTGGGAGTTAGGATTTGTGTTAGTTACTTTTCTCTCCTTGCTGAGACAAAATACCTGGCACCCGAAGTTGAAGGGGGGAAGGTTTATTTGGCTTACAGTTCATAAAGGTTTCAGTACATAATTAGCTGGCTCCAAGGGAGGGTGGCAGAGGGGCAACTGTTCATGACAGCAAAAGCAACAAGAGGCCTTAACAGCATCTTTCTGCCCCTTTTATATTATTTGGACTACTTAGGGTGGGTAGCACTCACACCCTTAATCTTAGTGCCCTCAGGCCTAGCCCTACCAAGAATCGATCACAAACTCTAGATTCAGCCACCTCCAAAATAGCTTATGACCACATGAGGTTTTGGGGGACCATCTACGTAGAAACCATAACCTGATTTGACTGGGATAGGATAAGGCTGCTCCTAAAGATTTGCCTTAAATACGCGGCCAGTTAAGTGAAGCTCCATACGCGGCCAGTTAAGTGAAGCTCCTGTAACAGAAGTGTGTGCTATGAACCGTTATTGGTCTTCCAGACAGCTGTTGCCCAGGTCAGAAAATCTCCAGGATGCACAGACTGAGACATCCTCCCCCGTCTCATTGCCCTTTTTTGACATTCTGAGCAATGACACAACCCACAGAGGGAGAGGACACTGGGTTGGTAGGATTCAAGGATGCACACAGCTGGTTGAAACCACTCTTAGTTTTTTTTCTCTACCTTCCATCCCTGCCCACCCATCCCATCCTGCCCGCTGATAGTCACAGAACATGCACACCCCTGGTTATCCAGCATTTTCTCCAAAATTACTGGGAAAAAATGAAGCTCAACAGCAAGCCTGCTTCTGGATCATCTCCAAATGCTGAAATCAGGCTGGGAAGATGTCACAGACCTTCTATGTCTCTTTCACCTCTGGATTTAAAATCTTTTCCTAACCAAACTAATCTTTTTCACCCTCTGGGGCCCAGCTGCTCCTACTGAGGCCCCAGTTCACACCTGGCAGAGTTCAGGATCTGACAGGTTAGCTGGTGGTTGATCAACCCTAACCCATTTTCCAAGCCTCAGTTCTGTCTTTTCAGGACCAGGCCACAATGTTAACAGTGTTTTGGAGACCCTTCTTGGCAATGAGGAACTGAGATGCCTCATTCAGGGCACAGTACCTGATGATATTCACTCGAATTACTTGGGAACCAGCTCTTCTGCCCACCTTCCCAACTGAAGTCACACAAGGTATAGCAGTAGGTGGTATTCTGTAAGAATCTTCCCTGTGATAAGACCAGGGCCCTCCTTCCTGGTTTGACCTTCAACCATAACAGGATCCTCGGGTCTCACAAATTCCCTAGGTCCTCCATCTCCCTCAGATTCACTCAGTTCTGAGCCACCTGATCCTATCCCACGCCAGAGCCACTGCAGTGACAACAAAAATACCATGGCGTCCATCATCATTATTCCACTGGCACAGAATTTTCCCGTAAGTCATGTGAATGCTACTGTTTACTTTACAATTTAGAGTTGAGGAAAACTGAGGCTGATAGATGTGTTCAGGAAGTGAGAGAACAGGGCCCTGGCCCAAAGTACCCACACGGACCTGACCCACCGCAGCTCCGGGAAGAAGCATGCTGTCCCTCTGAACGTGGAAGCCTTGCTCTTGCCTCTTTCTGATAATTCTGCTGGCTGCTGTGTAAAACTGGCTAGACAAAGCCCAGAGACAGGCACCACCACAGTAGGCGGGTCACGGGGGGTGGGCAGAAGTAGCGGTGCAGTCCTCTAAACCCAGCTCTCCAGGGGAACTAGAACAACCCTCTGTCCCAGATGGGAACTGCCCCGACGACTGAAACCTGAGCTTTGGCGCTTCTGGGACCGACGCAGCGAGGATTCCGGCTCTGAAGCCACTGCCTTGGACCCAAGAGCCGGTTGGTGGCTCAGGGCAAGCAGGAGCTGCAGTGCCCAGGCCGCAATCTGCGCCCAAAAGGCCCGCGGGCCGTCCTTTCCCGGCAGGATTAGAGCACCTGCCTACTTCCATCTTCGGCCGCACAGGACGACCACCCGGCCAGGACGACGTTGGGGGACTACGGGGAAGTCTGCGGCAAGCCTAGTCCAATGTTCTCCCTAGTGACCTCCTTTCCTTCTCCCTGCTGTAAAGCTTTTCTGTGTTTCTTCTTAAAATCTCCTAGCAAGAGTATCACTACTCATCTTGGGAAACTTTGCGCGAACTTACAAATGCCATGAAATCGGAGTCAGCAGCTCCAACTGTGCCTGGGAGCGCCGCACCCAGCCGGATCCTCAGCTCCAGTCCGCGGCGACTGGCGGAGCCGAGCCCTGGTGACAGGCGGTCCCACCCATGGGTCCCCCAACTCTCTCGGACCCCCGTCCCCAGGCGCTTCGGGAAAGCTCCCTCAGCTGCTACCCGGACACAGCGCTAACCTGGACCCGGGCATCCCGGGCTCGGGGTGACATTTAAGCAGCGCCTCGGTCGCATTGCTTTCCCGGGGGCATCTCAGGGGAGGGGGAAGACTCGCCCACCACTCATTTGAATTTCAAAGGCAAACTTGTGCGGGACTTCCCCGGAGGAGCCGGCACCTACCGGCTTTGCACGGGTCGTGGTACCGCTCCGGCTGCGGGTCAGCGCCCTCCTCGCCTCCCAGAGTCGAGTAGTCCAGGGCAGTATCTGCGCGCTCCTCGAGCAACCCGGCGCCGCGGGGCAGAGCGCACAGCAGCAGCACCAGGGGCGGCAGCAGCGGGGAAACCAGGGCCCAGAGCTCAGTGGTCCTGGGCATGGTGGCGCGGGGTCGACAAAGCGGGGAAGGTGCACAGGGTCTGCTGGTGACGGTGGCTTGGCGGTCACGCGAGGCTGCCGA
>NW_022900920.1:1208669-1226788 GCF_012274545.1 Fukomys damarensis
GCCGGTGGCGCCCAGCAGCCGAAGACCAGCGCCTGGCCTGGCCCTGCCTCGGCCCCTGACCCCGGAACACTGCTTTCAGAGACCGAAGCCGGGCTTCCCGCCTCGTTTTATTCTCGTAACTCACTTTACAACTCCCCGGTGCACACGTGGACCGAGGCAGGAGCAGGCCCAGCAGTCAGGCGCGAGCGGTCCGCACCGCTACCAACTCGCTATGCGCTTTCGGACAATCGCTTCTCTGCAGGCATGAACTGAAATGTCTTTCATGGCCCTCTTGGTGCAGGAAAAAAAATGAGGATTTATGATTCTGATTCTTTTGAATTTTCAACATCCCCTCGTCCAGCCGGGAAGGCGGCTCGCGGCAGCACCCATCTACCTCGGGGGAGTGAATGGTAATTTGTAAAGAAAAACGATTTAAAATAAGATTGCCTTTGTAGGTGTCCCGCCCTTTAGTCAAACAGCCTAAGAGCGTCCTGCAAGCAAAAAGATGGACAAATGGAAGTGTTTTTTTATGTACAATTACAGGCATGTTTTATCAAATAAGCCCCTCACCATTTACCAGATAGAATAAAAATGACCATTTTCTGAAATTCGGCTTTTTTCTGCCAATGAAAAACACATGCCCAAATAATTTAAAAGAATAATCAAAAGCTATTGAAACCCACTTTTATGCTGTACCTTAAATGTAAAAATAGTCAGAACTGAGCCATTTTGATAGACGTGAGTGTTACTGTGAAGCTTTCAAAAGATTTTTCTGTAAGAAAAATTGTCCTAATCAAAAAGTATAACATCAGTGTGTGTGCTGAGCTTTCTAGCATCAGATCCAGAATTTTAAAAATTTAAATTGCAAGGAGAAAATGGGCCGTTTTCTTCATGGTTTCACAGCCTCTAATGATATAATAGTTATCAGGAGCCCCAGAGCTAGTTTTACACAGTACTCTGAGTTTCTTACATTATGGTATCTGCTTTTTCTTGTTACATAGGACAGTCGTGGCAGATCTACAGAACGCATGCTGTTTTTAAGATAAAATACATTAATATATGAGTTTTTTCTAAATAAAACTTCAGTATGCAGGTTTAATTGTAGTGTTCTCACCTTCAGGTAAATAAGTGGATTTGGGGTTGCAGTTTGAGCACTCATCTCTAAAAGGTTTGCCATCGCTTAGGATAAGTCCTCAACTAATCATTCCTTCAAACCAAGAAATACAGAGTTGACCCTGACTCTCCTGTCATCTGAGTTCTCATCAAATGGGTGCATACAAGGCGGAGCTAGATTGAACAATATCTGGTTAGGAAATGGGTTTTGGAATGGAGCAGAAGTGGATGCCACCAAATGGTAGGCAAGGCCAAGTGGCCACTAACAGGCAAGAGGTGTGGGAATGGCATTTCTGCCTGAATGCTGGAAGGAGTCAAACCCAACGCCACAGTTCTCTGCGTTCACCCCAGTGAAGGTCACCACCTGTTACTAGACGAGTCCACAAAGTCAACATCTAAAAGACCTAACAAACTTCTGTGACACTTCCAGGTCTCCAGATGGCACTAGGCAAACAGCCAATTGGCCTCCTCATTAGCAGGGAATCCCTCTGGCAAGTAGACATTAGAGGCCACCTCTTATGCATGTCCTAAGATTATGAGCTTTTACCGCCTCTAATCCCCAGGATGTAGCTGCTAGGTCTTTTCATCAATACCCTTTGTTCAAATATTTTGAAGACTGTTGTTTCATGAGTTATCTGTAGTTTTACGACAGAAGACCTAGTTAGATACTACTCCATCACAAAACAAACAGCAACAAAATACTTAGATTGTGTTAGGAATAATAGAGACTATCAGTTTTTCTCATCAGTTCTATAGCTCCTGATTTTATTCATCATTTTTACAGTAAACTCTAATCTGAATTCAAATAATTTTAAATATATTTTCCTTTAAATTAAATCCCATGGGGAAACTGACTTTTCCGGAAAACTGCAGCAGACCTCCCTGGCCAACTCTGCTTTTGAACCACCATCAGGTCTCATTAGACCTCTCCTTCCCTTTAGTGATCTTCAGAATTGTTTTGTGATCTTGGTAGCTTAGAATGAGTAGCTAATAACTGGAATGCTGGCCAGTTAAAACTTCTCCCTGCAACCATTTCCATTAAAATTTGAAACTCCGGTCACCTTAAACATGCAAATTTCAAAATAAAAATCATTTTAAATAATTTTAAATACCTTTGTAGATTGTTTTCACTTGTCCCAATGTAGGCCTATCTCCTCTTTTTCAAATGTTATATTGTAGATTGTTATTATAATGCTTACTTTGAAAAGCTGGCTACAGAACAGAATTCCTTCTGCCCTTAGTTTTCCAGCCAAACAAAAAGTGCTCATTAAAGAGATGAGACAGGATCACAATTTTGTACCGACTTACTATTTGTCTAGCAGGAATTGCCAAGTATAGGTGCTGACAGAGACAACAAATAAAATTAAGGGATGAAAAGAACCAAGGAGGTTGATAAGGATCTCAAAAACTAGTTAAAAATGAAAAACAAAAAGTACACATAAACATGGAGAAATTAACCACTAATTTCAATGTAGGATAAAAATAATTTTTTCATTTGTAAAAAGCGGATATTCAGTGTGACTTTATATATATTATCTGCCTATCAGGCTGGAGCGATGATAGCTGTTTTATAGCTACAACTATCAAGGCAACGGCCCTATATGATTACTTTTGGGCTAAAAATAGAAGCCGCTCTAGCTATCTTACTTACTATTCTACCCTTTCAGCTTCACAGGATGGTCCTAAGGGTAACATACACGAAACTGCTTTGAAAAAGTATTAAGTGCCAACTAGATAAAGGCAATGTATTATCAATCAGGAGAGTGAAAGACAAAAGGGTGGTGAGATCTGAGTGTAGGATTTGAAGTGTGGGTGCACAGTAATCAAAATACCTGAACATTTTAACATTTTTAAATATTAGAGTAAAAGATACATTGTCATTAACTTCCTTCAAAATACTCCCTTCCCTTGCCACTTTCTGAAGCAGTTCTAGAAATCCTTTAGGAAGTGTTATCAAAAAAGCAGTGAATGCTGCTGCTGAGTGCCATACAATTACAGAATGTCCTCATCTACATTACTTACCGGGCCTGGCATGTGATTTCTCACTTCTCCCCAAAATCAAACAATTATGAAAGGCAAACGTCTTGAATCACTTCAGGACATCAAGGAGCCACAACAGCACAACTAAAGACAGTAATGAAAGGACTCCAGAACTGCCTCAGCAAGTGGCAAAAATGGTAAGTGTATGAAGTATTCTGAGGGGGTACTAATGGCAAACAATCATTTACTGTAACAAAAACTTCCTAAAATTACACATTCACTGTTTTTGACTTCATAGTCAAAAGAATGGTGATAAAGTAAAGCCATTTTTAAAAAAAGATAAATCTTGTTTATTATAACATTCTTTCAACCATTCTGTACTTTAAAATTTTCTCCAACATATAAATTTAGCAAGGAAAATAAAACTTTAAATTTTAAACCCTTCATTTCAGAGGTCCTTTGCAAACTGTGGCCCAGGAGCTGTTTCACTTTAAGTTGGAACCTAGTCACATGCACTCATTTGTGTACTGTCTTCCGTGGTTGCTTCGTGGTACAATGCCAGAGTAGCTGCAGTGGAGACCAGACAGACCTCAATGCTTATTCACTCTGGCTCTTCGTGACTGCTGACCCCTGCTTTACTTAACTGAAAGCAAGTAATCTCTTCATAAGCAGGTCTACAATAGTGGGTCATCCCTTACGCTTGACTCTCCTGTTTTAAAAAGAAAGAAAGAAAGAAAGTATCCAAGGGAAATACATTTAAGTTTTTATTACTTTTTAAAAAATCCATCTCCAGATAAATTAACAGACTAGATTAGAACCTCAATTGTATTTGATACATTATATACTGGAGTTCCATTACTAAAAAGGCAGTTGGAATATGGCCTTCACAAATCAAGGGTGTTTACAAAATGGAAGTGATCATCAGGCAATAACTGTTTCTTTCCTTCCAACTCTGTTGACTGCCCGTGCTCTGTGAGGATTTTTAGGTTCAAGTTTAACGCAGATGAAAAGACCAAGTAGGACTGCTTTTCCAAGAGTGTTGTTGTCCTTCAAATAAAATTCCATGAATTTTCCTCGCCTTAAGCTCTTAAAAATGTTTGTAACTTTCAAATGACCTAAACTGAAGAACTGGGGGCTCATACACTATACTTTTGTCAATTTTATTAACAGGCCCAGTTCACCAATGCTTCATTATAAGCAGCTTTCACAGCAGTTTGTTTCCATTTACTAACAGTTAAACAAGAATTTCATTTTATTTTTGTGTTGTACATACCTATCAATAGCTCAAAAAGAATGATCCAACTTTTAGGAAATGCTCATATGAGAGAGACTAGAGTTATTCCTCATACTTAATTTAAAACTTACAAAATTTCTGCAGGTATATGTTAACTTTTTGATCTACACTATTTGTAAATCTAGTCTATCTCTGTATACTCTTCCAAAAATTTCTGACCTCTTTAATACAGTACCTTGATTGCTAAAACACAGCTTCATAAACTATTGAATTTTAATGAAGATATAAACTATTAATGAATATCTGTGTTCATATATCACTATATGTTCCAATAAATTGATAGATTAAAGCACTAAGATACACTGCAACCTAAACCTAAAACCCGCCCAAAACTGCAGTGTACTGACCTTTACAAACAGGCTCTCCCCCCTAGAATTCATATACAGAAGCCCTTCAGGACATAGCTTTTCCTGAACAAATTACATTAATATACTTTTTCTTTTTTACATTTGTAAAAATTTGGGAAGTTTTAAAATAACATTTATTTCCAAGATATTTGGCATAAAGTAGTTAATAAACATTTAGGAAACAAATGCTCTATCAAAATGAATACAATTTGTGGACAAACCTTTTAAAAAGTGGCATTTGGAAGCATTGGAATTTATAGCAACCACCACTATGAGGATTTATCCATTCTCAGTGGGAAACACCCAAGCACACTATTCACTAGGTTCAGATATCGCAATATACGGAATTCTAACAGTACGGGGTCTGATTTACAGGCAAGCCCAATAAGATCTAGGCACCCAACACAATATACAAAAAGATACTTTAGCCTTCCTCCAGTCACTGCATTTCTACTTTACCTTCTCTTATACTGAGATATGTGTATTAACAGTGTCAACACCTAATGTAGTTAAATTTCAGAAGAAGCATGCTTAAAGCTACATAAAGTTTAACTTTAGTTTTTGATAGTGTTCAAAGTGTCAGTTGATGAGTTGAGCAGTTAGCAAATGGAAGAGTTATGCAGCATTAATGGAGCAGAAAAACCCCAGCCTTCAATTAACTTAAAAAATATTCTATTTTACTATTCTACAATTGACAGCTAGGGAGCTATTTGTGAACTATATCTTCTTTAAGACACATATTTACTTGGCCACCCAAGAAAGCCAAAAACCACACGTCATTTTCTATAGGACCCTCAAGGTAATTTAATGTTCCTAATGTATTTGGAAATTAGAAAATTATTTTTCACTGCAGATTTAAGTAACTTCAAAGCTTCAGAACTCAACTCAGTAAAAAAAGTTGGTGCAACTGCCAACCGCTAAACCACCTCTTTAAAACCCTATCTTTCCTGCAAGATTTATATCATGAGAAAAAAAACTGCATTAAGAAAGTGTGCTCTATAGTTGATATTCCATCAGATAAACTATATATTCTTAGATTAAAAGTACTTTATGTTTAAAAGTTATATGAGATAAGCAATTAAATATCAACCTTTAAGTTTCTTAATAAGATCATAAAGGCAAGTGAGAACAAAGAAAAAATTTTGGAAGAATGAGATTTAACATTCAGTCTTGAAGAAGAGGGTCTACACACAGCTTTTGATCAAATTTGTTCACATCAAACATACTTAAGTGATAAGTAATCAAACTTTAACTCTTTATATGCCACAATGTATGATATGGAGCCTATCATTTTATAGAAACATCCTTTGTGATAAAAACATTTCATGTAACTATTAATGGCATGATTTTCACATTAAAGTTTAATAGAGTTTTGAGTCTTTCTAAAAATACCAATATACAGTAGCTTTAAGAGGTAATTTGCATAGTAAACTATTAATCTAGAAACTCAGTGGTTCTAGGAAAACTTCACATTATGGAGAGTTCCAGAAAAAAAATGTATTCAAAATTAAAATCACTTCTTTTTAAAAACTATAACCTTAGCCGGGCATGGTGGCACACGCCTGTAATCCCAGCACTCGGGAGGCTCTGGCAGGAGGATATCTGTGAGTTTGAGACCAACCTGGGCTACACAGTGAGCTCCAGGGCAGTCTGAACTACATAGTGAGACCCTGTCTCAAAACAACAACAACAACAAAAATTGTAACCTTAAGTTGGACATAGTGGTATATGCTGTAAGCCCAGCACTCTGGGAGGCTGAGGCAGGAGGATCCCAAGTTTGAGCCTAGCCCAGGCAATTTAGCGAGCCCCCGTCTCAAAATAAGAGCTCAGAAATAGCTCAGTGTAAAAGGGCCTAGGTTCATTCTCTAGTACTACTAAAGGAAGGGAGGGGGAGGAAAGAAGAAAAAACTGTACTTGTTCAGCCAATAGCTAGCCACTCATACCCCATCCCATTTTACATGTTACACCAATCAGGTATTGTGCCATGATTTCATTCAAAGGGCTTGTCATTCACTTTATGACTATACTCAATAATCTAAAAATAGGCAAGTCTGGAAATTTTAAGTGGGGTCCTCTGTATTAGAAAAGCAGATTTTTATAGTATATTAAACAAAATTAACCAGCATTTAGTATTGCTTTTGAACAGGTATCTTCAAATTGCAAACACATCTATTTCCACAAAATAATTTGGTCAGGAAATTTTATTTGAACATTCTAAAGCAGTAATGCTTTAGATGTTACTTAAGTGTCCCAGACAGTATTAACAAAATTAATGTTTCTAAATTACAAATTTAACTCCTGTAGGAGTTTCAGGTAAGAAACAGAAGAAAACAACCCCCCTCCCAAAAGAAGTATGACACACATTTGAAGAAACCCCAATGTTTCATGCAATGGTAGGCAAGATGTAAAAAGCCACCCAAATTCACACATTGCTACACCAATCATCATCAGAAAAAAGTACTCCTCAGTCAATCTGTACATCCAAATGCATTTGGGAATCTACACCTACATTACATTATTTAATGTTATATACATTTATTATCCATCCCCCCCTTGTTTTTAATGTCTTATGTAACACCTTCATTCAAACCCAAAAATGATGTAAGACTAACTTGGGGGAAAAATGATAATTACTGCAGACATTCAGTTAAAATGTAGTTTATCTAAATCTCAAAATGTTTAATAAAAGCAATTATCTTCTCAATTTAACTTTTTTGCTAACTGTAGAGTAAGTTGCATTGTAGAGAGTACACCTCTATTTTCAGGCTCTATCTTCTTTGGATGGAATTAAGATATAAATGGTAATTATAAGATAAACAAATGGGAAGTTCATCCAACTAAGATGATTGCAGATATATTACAAGCAGAATATTTTTAAAAAGGATGCAGTTGAATCAAAAAAGAAAAAAGTCAAAAAGAACCCAGATTCAATATATAAAAATGTCCCACAATAGGTCAACAATGGCAGTAAAAATAAGAGGAAAAAGTCATCTTTCTGGAACATCATTCTTCAATAACACAGAAACACTAAGTGCCAGGAAGATTTCTATTCATGTAAAATTTTAGCATCCAAGTTTCCCTCTATTTCTTTTATTGGAACAAATGCTTTAAATAAACAATTTGTCCTCTTCACTGAAGAGAGCTGGTCTATTTCATCTTTAATGAGCTAGTTTTTGGGAAGATTAGCCATGTACTGTAGTAATGCCTACTGCATAAATCCAAGCATTTGCTGTGAACATTTGGAGAAAGCAGTCAGTAAGAACCTAGGATCAATGGATATAGATGTTACTTTAAGCCATCCATGAAAGAGACATCCACAAAGTACCCAGTGTTAAGCCCAAATCTCTTCTTGCGCTTTTTGTTGTGCGAGTTCCACCCCTTTGAAAGAGAAATTGATCTGAAGTTCCAGGTTTTCTTGGGTCTCTAGTCAATTTTCACATTAGTATAGATTTTTCGGACAAAGGCACTTGTTCCCATGTAACCAATTGCTCCTACAAAGAGAAAATAAGAAGTCTGAAATAATATAAAATGATATCCATCATTTACAAACATTATATACTCTCTGGTCTAGAAAGTTACTTTTTTTCAAGGTACCTTTACATTAGCATTCTCTTTGAAGTTACTTATTACTGTATCATTTGTTTTGCAAAGTATTTGTTACGTTATGCACCAAGTTTGACATAATGCAATTGGATTCTAAATCAAAGAGCCACTAATTAGTTGTACAATCAGTAACTATGGAATTAAAATATATCTCCTATAAAAGCAAGACTAATTTGGTAATGACAAAACTTTGCTAAATGAAAAACATACCTTATCTGACTTAAGCACATATTCTAGGTCATTAAGGCAGTATCAATGTGTGTTCCCAAATAAGAGTGGATGAGGAATACTCTCAGAGAAGAAGAGAAAACTATGTCTTACTGACTTCTGCAAATATATACTGAAATACTTTCTGATGTCTTTTTTTAAATGTTTAAGTCATAGAAGCTGTGTGACTGGCATGAAGCACAATAAGTATTTGGAAATAGATAAGTAGATTGGGAGTTTTTCAATGTTTTGAATGAGTGAGGCTCAGATATTAAGGAATTACGTTTATCTTTTACAGAGGGATTTACACTGAAATACAAATGAAATGATACAAAAATCTAAGATTGGGCTGGGGATTTAATTCAGTGGCACTGTGCTTGCCTTACAAGGCGCTGGGTCCTCAGCTCAATCCCAGTTACTGGGGAAAATAAAAAAATCTAAGATTAGATTTCCAAATAGGGAAGAAGAGTATAAAATGGGGATACGGTATAACAAACAAGACCAGCCATGAGTCTATAATCATCATACTGGGGGCTGGGAACATGGATTCTCACTATATATATGTCTCTCATTCTGTAAATATTTGAAATTTTCCCATAATTAAATACTGAAATTTTTAAAAAACTATGAAAATATCAAAGCAAACCTATTTTCAGTTATTTTTGCAAGGACTAGACATATCTCTTATAATATGAACTAAGACTATACTTTAAAATAATAATAACAGATTTTAAAATAGTTATACTACAGTTCTTGTAAACGTAAGAGGAAAAAAAGCATTCAATTTTATAAAAATAAACCTGGATTTTTATTTTTAAAAATCTAAAAAAAAATTAATACCATCAAAAATGTAAGGGCTGGGGAATTAGGTCAGCAGTTCCGCCACCTGCCTTGCAAGCACAAGGACCAGAGTTCGATCCCCAATACCAAAAAAAAAAAAAAAAAAAAAAAAAACCCAGCATTAATACAAAGAGCCATGTTTTCTAATTTACAAATTTCACAAAAATAAACTTATAAAAATGACTTCATAAAAAGAGAATATTGCATATTTCTATAAAAGCAGGAATAACAGATGCACATAATTTCCTTTAAAAATGTTATTCTCCTAACATAAAGACCAAAATAATCTATGCATTTTCCACATTTTCATTTATTTTTTCTACAGTTGAAAAAATCAGCAAATATTTTATCACTGACTTAAATATTTTAATCAAAAAGTTGATGGGTATGCATAATTCTATGACAGCATTTTAGTTCCAGTCTGAACATTATTATCTCCTCCACTCCCAAAATCAGACTAGCTATAAACTATATCAACCCATTAAAAGATAAGTACTAGGATACCACCAGAGTGACAGTGAGCTATAAATGTACCAAGATTTCAGGTAACAATATAAAATTTCAATGGGAAAAGTACTTTTAAAAAAGTTAGCTATATTCTTCCACTTTCTTTCTAAATGTTAAGATGTTACTTCTCTAGGTTTTCCTAAGATTACATATAGAGTCAAGCCCAGAAAAAAAATGCTATCAACATAATGACAGAAAATTCTACACATCACTGAACAGTAGTGATAATGAAGAAAGATCTCAGACAAAGTAAAGAGGAGTTTAGGGAGTAATACTGTGAGGGAAGCATGGCCATTAACACGAAAGGAACATCTGATCACCTGAGGATAGTAAGATGTTTCCACACAACTGTTTTAACCTTTGGTCTCATATTCATCTTTCCCTCAAAGTTGGTTAATTACCATAGAGAATGCTTTTAGCAGCCACAATGCTATAAAGATTGCATTATAGTAATAGCAGTCATAATGACTATAATACAGAGAAAATAGCTGTGGTATTTGTTTCACTACTTTACATTCAATCTCATCTGTGTGTGCACAGATGATCATGGACAAGGCGCATAAGAACTGAACAGACTCTTTTAATGGAGGAATAAAGCAATACTGGTGCCTCAAAGATTTGCATGAATGTCATACACAGATTCAATCTTTCACAAAATTATCATATCTTCTCCATTCCATTGCCCAACCTATAGCTAAAAGTAGAAGGGTTTTTTTATTGTTGTTGTTTGTTTGAAATGTCCATGGCAAAATAACATAAAAAGGAGGGTCTGAATTATTTACTCTCTGGAAATGTATCCATTCATCAAATAAAACTGATTAGTTTCATTTATTAAACAAGACAGTGAATGAGTTTTTCTTAAAGTAGCTGTCTAGACTTAAGTGTCATGAAATTGTTCTGCAGATGATGAAATGTACAGAACCCCACAGTGACTGCAGAAAACAGCTGCAATCCCTGAGCAGAAGAAACACAAGGATGTTTAGCCCTCATCAGTTAACAGCAGCAGCAACACTTCCTAGGCATCTGCCATGAGCCAAGGTTTAGTCATTACATTCAATCACAGAATTCTCTGCAGAAGCCTGTGAGGTAGGTTTTCTTCTATGCTATTAATGAATGGGGACAGCTGAGGAAGAAACTATAGTAGTTGGGTATTAAGTGGGGATACCAGAATTCCTACCTAGGGCTGAGTGAACCCAGAAATCTGAGTTCTTCCTATTCCTCAGAGTCTCTCCTATGTAACTGGCTCCCTCTTAGCGACTAACACTCCAAGTACACCTGGTATTTTCCACATATGACATGGTTTCCCTCAACCTCTCAATTCTGCAAGAAATGCTCATTGTATAGATGAGAAATGAGACAGATAGGGTTAATGTGACTTCTATGGCCAAAAAAAAAAAGGTGAAGGGCAGCATGGAGATCTAAAATTCAGGTCTTTTGGGGCTCTAAAGTTTATATCCTTTCATCACACTAGACATGCTATCTTTAATTTATAGTTATTTCACAAGTGCCAGAGACTCCCATTGTATGGTGACAACTGTTACTGCTTCCTTCTAATAAAAGTTACGCTGGATCAATGAAACAGTAGTATTATTCTCATTTTACAGAGGTTTGGAAAGTTAGGGCGACTGGATCAAGGCATAGAACATGTAATATGGCACAGTCAAAACTTAAGTCCAGTCCATAGATGCCCAAGGCATGCACAAGTAGTCACTTAGTAAACTATGCTGACACTGGTATCTCCATTAACAGTCCAAGAGACTGCCCAACAGAAATCATTCAGGGAACCCCTAAACCTGTTGACATCACAATCTTCTCCAATGAATTCAAGCTTAAAATAATATCAATTCTCAAAACGGATGAAAAACTAAATGTAGTATGTGCTATGAAGAATCAGTAGAACAGAAATTATAATTTATTTTGGTATTTCTGATAATAGAATGAAATTCCTTAATTTCCAATTGCTGCATTTTTTTCTGAGATACTCAGATTTACTTATACTCCAAAATTTCAGAACTTACCACACATTATCCCCAAGGCTGTGCTAAATACCGCCATATATCCAAAGTAAAATGACGTTTGAAATAAACCATACATCCTGCAATAAAGAAATAACTGTACTTAGTATATTTATTTTTACTTTCAACATAAGGTATTTAAAGACAAAATTTCATTTCCTAAATTAAAAAAAGAAAAAAAAGTCTCTACTTACTTTGTTTTGAAAAAATAGTAGTAAAAGGAATACATGTAAACATAGATTGCAGTTGATGCAGCTGACAGAAAACTTGTCCATTGCCTGAGGGAGAGGTAGAAAGAACTCTTGAATGAATGGCACTAAAGCAAAGATTTTAAAACAAACAATTTTACAAAAACACCCTTTAAAAATTCCGTATATTTAAAAACAAATATTTGTACTTGGTACTTAGATATCAACCAGGAGACAACCTAAGAATTAGGAGCGATCTTGGGCAGGGGATTAGCTCAGTGGCACCTGCCTGCCTGGAAAGTACAAGGTCCAGAGTTCCATCCCCGATACCGCCCTCAAAAAAAGAACTAGGAGAGATCTTGAATTTTGTCACACTCCCTATTACAAGTGATTTTAAATAAATCATTTCCTTTTTCACTTTAGTCTTATTTAAAATTGAAAGATGCTTCCTCATAAAACTTTCCACATCAAGCATTTCGCAAAAATATTTCTAACATTAACACAAAAAAATCTGATATTATTTTTTATTAATCTTCATCATTTCTATAACTAAAAAATCTGTTTACTTTTTCTTTTTGATAGCACAGGGACTGAACCTAGGGCCTCACACTTACCACTGAGCTACATCTCCATTCCCTGTCATTTTGAGACAGAGTCTTACTAAGTTGCCCAGGCTAGGCTTGAACTTGCTATGTTTCTGCCTCAGCCTCCTGGGTAGCTGGGATTACAAGCATGTGACACAATGTCCTGTTCCATATATTAAGTAGTAAAATTTCTAACCAGACCCTTTCTTTCGATTAATAGACTCCAAAGACAATTACTATAAAAATGTAAGGGACTGGAGGCTCCGCCCATAGGTAAGCACTTACCACCTATAATCCTCTGCATTTAGCAGGAAGTATGTGCACACGATGGTCACGCAGACGGTCACAATGCACAGGATGACCAGCACCAACATCATGAAGCCATAGACATAATAGATCTTATATGCCCAGAAAGATGTGAAGATGAAATACCTACACAGTGTAGTAAAGACAAAGGTTTCTAGTCTTCATTTTTTTGGCGGGTGGGGTTTGACACAGAGTCTCACTATAGTTCAGGCTGGCCTTGAACTTACTATGCAGCCCAGGCTAGCCTCAAACTCATAGCAATTGTCCTGCCTCTGCCTCTCGAAGTGAGGAGATTACAGGTATGTACTACCACACCTAATTCTAATCTTCATTCTTGAAGCTTACTGTTCTCATATTAGTTCTCACCTATAATCTCACAAATCTCAGTATTTTTCCTTCAAGTAATTTCCAATACTTGCTTTAAACCATTTTTCATTTATTAAATACTCAAAAATTTTTTCAAAAATTTTCTTATAATTTTTCAAGAACAGATTAGAGCACTCATCTCTAAACAAATTGAATAAACACAAGTTTGAAGGAGTAAAATATAAAAAAGAACAAATGAATATAGCTAAAAATATGTATTTGTAAAATAAATGCAATTTCTTCATTTTTTGTAGATATTAGTAAAGCAATATATTTTGTATTTTCTAAAACATCCTACTAAATAGAAAAATAAGTTTAATAGAGTAATATATAATTCTAAAAAGGAAAATAAAGTCTAAGAAAGATTTACACTGTCTTCAGTGGACAGTCAGAAAAGTCAGTAAGATTTTCTCATTAAGTAAAAGACTTCAAATACCCAAATCATCACTAAATCTGAACAGGATCTTTAGCATCTCTCTGTCTCTCTCTCCTTTGTGTGTTTCCTTCTGTTTGTTAGCTTGTTTATTTATCACTCATTCAACAAATATTTACAGACCCCCCTACCACCACATACCAACCAGGAAAGCAGAAAGAATAGAACTGTGAAGACAACATCTCTACTCTCAAGGAGATTATTGACAAGTGGGGAGTGGGGAGAGACGGTAAGACTCAGACAAGGCATGGTGGGGAGGAAACTAGGAGAGTGATCCAGACACAGAAACAGCAGAACAGCAAAAACAAAGGTGTCTGTAAATAAGGGAATCAACTGTATTTTGAAAAACTCAAAGAATTAAAAAAAGTATAAGTTTAAATGAAGCAACAAGAAGAGAAAAAACAGGATTATTTCCAGTATTATGAAGGTTTCTCCTGACCATGTATGCAGTTGGGACCTCATGATGATGAAAATAAGTTAGCAAAGAAGCGACATAAGCAGACTGATAGGTTAAAAAATATCACTTGGCTGCCAGGAGGAAAATGTCTTTGAGGGTGTTCAAAAGAGGAGACTTTAAAGAAAGAGCAGAGAAGCTATCAAATGTTACAGAGTACCTGAGAAAGCAGGAAGAAACATGATCCAGAAATACTGGGGACAGGGGCAGGAGAGAGAAATAGTGGTGTCAAGTCAGGGTAGGAACACAAAGCAGTTATCAGCCTGAAGTACTGAAGTAGTTCCTAGACTGTTATAAAACCGCACGTTAGAGTGACATGCAATCCCTATAAGGTACTGCCTAAGGTTCACAGCATATTTGTAGATGGTAGGTGACAACTATATCTGTTTATGTCAGTTGTACTTGTTAGATGATGTTGGATTTGGATCTTTTGGGTGGGGGGTATTTTGAGACAGGGTTTCACTATGTAGTGGAGACTGACCTGGAACTCACTATGTAGCCCAGGCTGGTCTCAAACTCACAGGATTCTCCTGCCTCAGCCTCCCAAGTGCTGGGATTACAGGCGTATGCCACCAATGCCCGGCGGATTTGGATCTTAAATGTTTCCCAAAGTCCTTAAAAATGTTTTTAAGGGTTGGATGCCAGCATGTGGCACTACTGGGGAGATGATGAAACCTTCAGGAGGTGAGACCTACTACTAATAGGAAGTTAGGTGACTGAGAACATCCCCTTTCAAGGAGATTTTGGGACCCTGGTTGGCCAGTCAGCCAGCCTTGCCCCTATACTACTTTGCTTCCTGACTGCATGAGGTGAACAGGCTTTTTCTTCTGATTATCAATGATGGACTGAAATCTATGCACCCATGAGCCAAAATAAACTTTTCCTCTTTATGAGTACATTTACCTTAGGTATTTGTCATGGTGATGGAAAGCTGACTTAAAGACGCAAATAATTATTACATAAAGCAATAGATGAGAGATTTTATTTTAAAAAGATGTGTGGTTGCTGCAATAATTCTATTGGACCAGGTAGTTCAGCGGTTCTGCTGCCAGCCTCACAAGCCCAAGGACCTGAGTTCGATCCCTGGTACCAAAAAAAAAAAAAAACAAAAAAACAAACCCCCAAAACCGAAATATATAATAATTCTATTGACTGCTTTGGAAAGATTCAATAAGGAGAATTACTAAAAAGAAAAAAGCTTTAAAATTAAATGTAAGATGGCTGTAAAAGACTGGGACTAATGAATGAATCTAAAAGGACTTTGTACTTAGTACGCTTCAGATAGATCTTAATATTCTTGTTCTTTTTAAAAGGCTAGGAAACACAGAAGTTTTATTATGACTATTAAAGGAAAATGGTAGATATTCCAACACATAGATACAAATCAAAGAGAAGACTTTCTCTCTTTAAAACACTTAAAAATCAGTGAATAGTGTAGTTATTTTAAAATAAATGAATGGGGTTTTTTTTAACACTTCTCTTAGATGAACCAACCTTTTCAATTAACCAGCTAGCAACCTAATTATGTCTGTTACAGAGGCTTCCATTACAAGGACAGAATCAGGAGTGGGACATCAGGAAATGTGTAAGGGTATTTAAAGTTGTCAGAAGGACTGGAATTTAGTGGAGAGGAGCCAGAGGTATATGTCTGCAATATGTGAGAAAGTCCCATACAAAGAACTACCTTGCCTAAAATAAACAGTATTTGTATTAGTGGAAAGAAAGGCTTGTATTTTACAATAGTGGTGAAGGATGCAGATGTGAAGCATGTAAGTGGGCTCACACATATAAGCTTTCCTAGTAAGGGTTTCTAAGGAGGGAACCTAGGAATGACTACAATTTTAAAAAGTCAGGATATAGGGTGACTAGTAGATAATGGTTTACCTAATTCCTTAGATTCTTAGAAATATTTAAACAAATATAATAAAACACATTAATTCCTTATACTATACATGTAATCAAAAGTTGGTCTACCAATCTTCTTATGCATGCTTTGATTTCTTCTGTTAGGTGAGAAAAGTCTAGAATATAACAAAACATGTAATTTCACCTAAATATTTAAGAACAGAGCAGACAACCACCTTAAGAGAGCCTATCTAGACCCTTTTGTGGAAGCTATGGAATCAGCAAACTGTTAGATGCTGCTATGGTTTGAGTATAGACTGAATGTCCCCAAGGATCTACTGTGATTAAAGGTCATGGTCACCAGGGTGGCACTGTTGGGTGATGGTGGAATCTTTGGGAGCTGGGGTCCAGTGGTTGGTCCTTAGGTCACTTGGACCACACCCCTGAAAGGGATTGTGGGATGCCAGTTTCTGACTTTCTGTTTGGTGATGTAAGCTCTTCTACATGTTTGGTGATGTAAGCTCTTCTCATCATGAGGTACTACCATCCACCATCCTTACATGAGGCCAAATCAATGGATCTGCCTAATTTTGAATCTCCAAAACTGTGAACTCAAGTTAACTACCTCAGATATTTTGTTATTGTGACACAAGTTATCTCTGACAACTACAGATGCTACCTTATCACATGATTCTATACTTACCCTAACTCCTAAATTATTTTATTACAATCAAAATTTCAAGACACAAATACATCATTAAAACTTACATTTCAATAAAGATTGAGCCAAAAGGTAAAATTCCTCCCAGGCAAACAATAACTGCAGGCTCCATAAACCTGGAAAATATTAAAATTAACAGTAAACTTATAATATGATCTTCATATTCTACAAAAGAAACTTCATCTATTCATTAACAAACACTTACTGACTGCAACCATTCATTCTCTACCTGGAATGCCTTCTCTTACACTTTTCTTCCTGAAACATGTGCTCAAGTGTTTTTTCTTTAAAGGCTCCTGAGTCATCCGGGAAGAGGTGGCTCTTTGGCCCATCTTCCACTGCCTCTTGAAATGGCTTCTCTATAGCACATAGCACACTGCATTGTAACTGTCTAATTACATACATCACACCTCACTAGATTATAAATGCTGGCAGGCAGAAGATATTCATCTAGGTATTCTCAATACCCTAACACAACATCAGCATAGAAAAGACACTGAACTATGCCTAGGATGAACAAACTAAAATACTAAGAAGAAAATTTTTAAAAACTTGAGAGCTGAAAAATAAATGTGAAATCATTTAATCTACTTGTCTGCCTTTGTTTTATCAGAAGCCAAGACCCAAAGAGGATAAAAGTGATCTATCCAAGGTGATACAGTCAATGAAAGGCAGACCTAGATTCATATTTTGATTTCCATGTGATTTTTTTTTCTTAAATCAAGATACACAAGCCTTCCTATACCCCAATGTGACCCATCTCTAATGAGGATAATCATGTGTTACTCACATCTCTTTTATTATCCCTAATGAGAGACCAAGAGCAACACGTTATTTCTGTGCTCTTTTTTTGCTACTGGGGATCAAACTCAGGACCTCATGCTTGCAAGACAACTGCAGTGCCACTGAACTAAATCCCTGGCCCTAAGTGCTTTTATTTTTGGTGCCAGGGATCAACCTTAGGACCTTGCACATGTGAGGCAGGCAGCAGAACCATTGAGCTAAATCCCCAGGGCCCCCTGACTATACTTTTTTTAACATTACCCTTCCCAGTAATGAGGTGAACATCAGGATAATGATGGATCTTAAAAGTCTAATATTGATTTAGGAAAAAAAAGACAAAAAATTTCTAGTCAAAACCTTTCATAAGCACCAATCTAAGGACAAAGAAAAAGAACATGGGCAATTCCTAAGACTAGAACATATCACTCTCCCCTAAACTATTTCATTGTATGGAGATTAAACCCAAGGGCTTCTCAATGAGCTACACACAATGAGCCTGCCTTCCTTCTTTTCTTTCTCCTTTGTTTCTTTCTCTCTTTTTTTTTTTTTTTTTT
>NW_022900920.1:1226975-1245644 GCF_012274545.1 Fukomys damarensis
TTTTCTCTTTTTTTTTTTTTTTTTTGAGACATAGTCGGAGTTGTCCAGGCTGGGCTCAAACTTGCAATCTTCCTGCCTTATCCTCCCAGAGCACCGAGATTACAGGTATGCACCACCATTCCTGGCTTAGGGACTATTTTATTCAACCTTCACTTCTATACATGTCTTTATGCTTTTATATCTAGAAAAGATAAAAATCTGTACTTATTTGTATAATTACTAGAATATATGCTGTATTTACAATATAGTAAAATATCTAAAAGCAAAGGGTTTTCACTGTATTTATATTTCTTTTAAATATAGCCTACTGCTCAGCTATTCTCACAAAATGACAAATGTATAGTAAGATTGTTCTGTTTTTCTCTATTAAGAACTATGGGAACAAAACAAGCTAGGAAAATAAAATCAGAATAGCATAGATCAGCATAATATTCAATATACTAACTTTAGTTGGGAGGGATCTGGATTCCTATTTTTAAAGTTTTTTACTGGAACACATTTGCAGTACATAATAATAGTTGGTACATGTACATAACACTGATTTCTGCTCTGATCTTTATAATTCCTTTCCTTGTACTAACTCCAGATTTGGATTGTTCTTGTATTTCTAGGATCTTGAAATTCATCATTAGGTTATTTGGGCTTATTTTGTTTTTCTGATCTGGGCAATTATAGCTAAAAACTTCCTTCCCTCTTAGGCTTGCTTTCATTATGTCTTATAAGTTCTAGTATGTTATACTGGCATCATCATTTAACTCTACAAACTTATTTTTTTCTTGATTTATGTGATCCTTTGATTATTCAAGAGTGTATTAATTTCCATTCATTTGCATAATCGCTATGGTGCCTTTTACCCCTTTTACTTTCACTGCACTATGATCTGATATGATACACAGTAAATTTTTGATTCTTTTGCATTTACTTAAAGCATGTTTTTTTGGCCAGTATGTGGTCTGTTTTGGAGAAAGTTCCATGAGCCACCAAAAAAAAAATGTGTATTCTGTTGTTCTCAGGTGAAACACTCTAATATATTTATGAAGTCCATTTGTTCAAACGTTTGGTTCAACTCTGATATTTTTTTGATTTTTTGTTTAGTTGCGATACTGAGTTATTGAGGTTTTCCACTATAATTGTATTTAAGTTTAATATCTTTTATGTCCAGTAGTGTTTGTTTTATAAAGCTGGGTCAGTTTAGGCTTACAATTCAATTTGAAAACAGAATACTTTCTCCTGTGTTTTGGGTCCCCACTGCATGTAATATTGTTTTCCATCCTTTGATTTTTAATCTACGAATTTCTTTTTGAGTCCAATGTGTTTCCTGTATACAGCATACCACTAAATTTTGTTTCTTGATCCATACTGCAAGTGTCTTTAGATTGGGAATCGAAATCATATGCACTGATATTTATAACTGATACTCACTTATTCCTATCATTGAATTATTTTCTTGTTACTCATTTCATGTCTCTTCTACTTAAATGTTTGGTGCATTCATTCTGTTGGACCTTTTGGCATTGTTAGGTTCACTGTCTCTTTCTACAATATACTGGAGAATTTTTTGGAGTGCCGGCTTGATGGTCATGGATTTCTTTTCATGAACTAGCTTTAAAGGATACTTTTACATATACGTGTGTGTATGTGCACATACCAATGCATGTGTTCATTGCACTTAAATTTGCAACACTAAAACTAAAAATTTTTAAATGTTAGTATTTTATGTTCAAAATCTGAAAATATACAAATTACTTCAAATTCAAAATCCATTAAAAGCGGGACATGGTGGGTGCATGCCTATAATGCTAGTACTCAGCAGGCTAAGGCAGCAGCGTTGCAATGAGTTTGAGGCCAGCTTGGGCTACATAGTGCGTTCAAGGCCAGCAAACCCCAAAAAACAAAAAAATCCATCAAGAATAATAATTTCAAATACTTGTCATCCTTGACTTATGGGAGTTCCTCAAGAACACACTAGCATGCTTATCAAAGCATTTACCTATAAAAGGCTCGAATATTTAGAAAGTGAAATAAAGGTTTAACTTTACTACTCCTAACAAGGTAGACTGGTGGAAAAATTAAAATGAACAAATTCTTAAGCTCAAATTTAAGACAGTCATTCTCATAAATATATGCCAATTCTAAATGTGGTATGTACACAATAGCCACAAGAATGTATATACTGTGAGAAACAATCACATAAACTGTAGCATTCTCTTTACCATTTTTTCTCCGGTATTGGACGAGGCACAGCATTGACACGGCAAGGGAAGTTGGGTTGACCTGACAGATTTCGGCCAAGTATTGTACCAACAAGATTTAGTGGAAGAATAACAAAAAAACAGATGCAACAAACAGCCACCTGTGAGTTAAATAAAAACTTGTGTAATTACTCAGAGTAACACTAATAAAAACAAATAGTAGTAACACTGATAAAAACAAAAGACGCCTAAAATTCAAACACAATATAATTTCACCAAAAAATGTTTAAATTCAATATGGCTTAAAATTATAAAAGATACATACTAATGAAAATAGAGAAAACATTGGAATTGAACCAAATATAAACTGAAATATTTCTTACCCATTTTTTTCCACACTATTAGAAATGTTTATTCTCTTCTTCTGCCAGCTTTTAAAATTTCTGTTCTTTATCTTTCACTGTTATAACCAACTTATGTGTCTATTTTATTGTGCTCCTAATTATGCCCAAAGAGCTTTTCATATATAAGTTTCCTAGTTTACACATGAAGAAAACAAACTCATAGAGGTTAGATAACTTTCCATAATCACAAGGCTGGTAGGTAGCCTAAAATTTCAAATAAGATCTTCAGCCTCAAAGCTTGAGATCTTTTCTATTCTACATTACTTGGAATCCTAACAAAAGGAGCCTATCTCATTCTAAGCATAGATGGATTGTTACTAAAACAACACAAGTACTTCTCTGCTCAGTAGTAGTCCAAAGTCTAAAATTATAGAGAAGGCCATATAGAGATCCTAGAACTTAAAGTAGACAATTAGAAAAATATTCTTGTGCTTTTTATTAAATCTAGTATGCAAGGACATATAAACTCTTTTCTGGTCAGAATCTAGTTAAGATCACTCTGAAATCTAAAATGAAAAATTTAAATCACCTCTAAAAATCTCAGTTACACATTTGGGATTCTAATTTTTAAGAAAAGGTGAAGGAAAACTGAAGAAATTAAGAGAAATGAAGAGGTATAGAGTAAAATAAATAATCAATCAGAAGAGATCAAAAGGTAATCTCTCCTGAGGCAACAATAGTGAAAATTCTCTTCACATCTGTGTGTGCGCGCGCCCACACGTGCGTGTGTACATAAACCAGAGAGTGTGTGTGTGTGTGTGTGTGTGTGTGTGTGTACATAAACCAGAGTATCATCATCTTCCTTTCAGATAAAACTCATATAAATGTGTAAGTTAAAGAGAGCTCTATAATCCCATTTTAGAGGTCAGGTTTAGGAACTCTCAGTTTAAACCTATGAATGTGAAATTATGTAACAATATGTGAAATACAGGTATTTCAACATGTTTTAATTATTATAAATGTACAAACATCTCATACATATGTAGGGGGTAAAAATTCTATCTCAATTTTTGCTTTTGACTACCTGTTACTACAAACCTTAACACATTACTATAAACCTTAACACACTAATAAAGGCTTTTGTATTTTCCCTTTAATTTACCAGATCTCTAATTTCAAATGAGAATTAAAGAGAAGCAGAAAGGCTTTCAAACTGTTCCACACAACCTTCAGGTCCCAAACAGCATCTGAAATCCTATGAGCATTTGGTTTCAAATCCTCTTCAAATATAAAAGAAAAAAAAGATTAAAAATATTCAAACTGAATGAATTCTATACCAAATTTTTTTTTTCCTGGTATAAGGGACTCAACTCAGGACTTTGTGCTTGCCAGGCAGGCACTATAACACTGAGCTACATCACGTTGGTAGAAATGAAAAATGGCAAAACTACTTTGGAAAAAGCAAACAAGTTTCTTGAAAACTTAATGACCCCATCATTCCACTCCAGGTTATCTAAGAGATATGAAAATTTATGTCCACACAAAGGCTTATGAATATTCATAGCAACTTGATTCATAATTATTGAAAACTATAAACAACCTAAATGTATATTACTGGGTAAATAGAAAAAAAAGCTACAGTATGCCCATGCAATGAGCACTACTGTACAATAACATTAGCAAATGTATTAACACCTGCAACATTAAAAATCCCCAGCCCTCAAAATAATTTTTGAGTGAAAAAGACAAAAAAAAAAAGCCAAACCATATGATTCATTTAAAGTAAGTTCTAGTTAGAGATGGCAAAACTTTTAGAGATGAGTGCCAAACTGCAACCCAAAACACACTTACAAAGTGTAGACACTGCAATTAAAGGAACTGAACATTAAGAAATACTGAGGCTTACTTATAGTTTAGAAAAAACTCATACATTAACACCTTTTCTTAAAAGAAAAACAAATAACAGACATGTCATAGGTTCACCACCACTGTTCCAGGTAATGCAAGCTAAGCTATGACAAGAGAAAGCAGACTAACAGAATGAGGGAAAGGGAGAAGAGGAAGGAAGGGATGAATTACAAAGGTGCTAGAAAATTTCTGGATGCGACAAGTAACCTCCATTTCTTCACTGTGTATAATAGTTTCACAAATGTGTACGTGTGTTAAAATATCAAATTCTATATTTTGTACATGCAATTTATCATATGTTAATTTTACCTCAATATAACTAAAAATATACAAAGAAAAATGGAAAAATCATTGTCCAGGGGCTGCCCATTGCTCTCAGAATTAAAGTAGGATACCTTTTGATAGAAAGGGAGAAAAAAAATGTAAACAACAAAAAATCTCCAATGAAGAAAAAAATACCTATTTTCATTACTAGCACAACAACAAAGAAAGTAGACTTTTTGAGCTGATCACTATCTAAAAGTCTTAAATTTTTTACCCTGTAAGGAATAACCATACATCAAGCTCTACCTCTTTGAGTTGTTTTAAAAACTAGATGAGATAGGGCTGGGGATTTAGCTCAGTGGTTCCGCTGCCTGCCTCCCAAGCACAAGGACCCGAGTTCAATTTCTGATAACCCCCCCCAAAAAAACTAGCTGAGATAATAAATAAAAAAATGCCTTGTAAACTAAAAAGTATGCTACAAATGCATGATTATCTATTCTCACTATAATTCATCTTTCTAGGTACGGCATGTCTGTCTTCAGCATTCCATTGTACTTGTCTCCTCCCTGATAGCAGGTTTTCAACTTACTCAGCAGATCACTAGGATTTCATTCAAGTTTACTAATAATCAGTTGAGTAGGTCAGAGTCAAGAATATCTACCATATTCTTCTAAAGGATAGTATGTGATATACTATGGGTAATATCTCAATATCTGAACTGTTTATTTTGACCACATTTCCCTATGTTGACCAATAAGACAGGCATTTCATATTCCTTTGTTCTTCTATTCTTCTAATACCTACCAAAAAGAGGAAATGAAGTTATTCTAGCATTTTTGCTTTAATTAATCCATAATGACTTCTAATATTAACCGTTATTTTAAAAATAAATTTTAATTACCCATTATAAAATCTTACTTTGTTAACATCAACTTCACTACATCTTGAAAGTAGAATCCTCTTACTTCTATTTCCTCCCAGAACAGTAATTTGCCTGTGGCCAGTTTTATAATACTTCTGCAATAGACACTCCAACATTCTTAACAATATGATCTTTACGTATCTGTAGTTATTTATATACCCAAAGAGACTTTCAGCTAACGTAGCTGAATCCTCCCCTACAATCAAATGCTTAACCTCAGATTTCATTTCCTTCTTATCAAGAAAATTTTTCCTCTTTTCTTGTATGAAAGTTATTTTATTTGGTGAAAACCCAAAGAAGGAGGAAATGGAACATTGGTCTTTCACTGCTGTCTCACTTATCCTACATAAAGAGCTTTTGCTATAGAAATATCTTTACAAAATTATTTTGTTTGCCATAGCATCTGTGAACAGTTCAACTTAGATAATGGAGTTTTCCAAATACTACTTTAATCTTTGTTATTCCTTCACACTTGGGGATTCTGTATTATTCTGAACACCTGTGAGACATACTGCTTTGTAATCTTCACCACAAAGAAACACCCATCCATTAATCTTAGTGCCCATTCTTCCTCACTGTGGGTAATTTCTG
Organism: Fukomys damarensis; assembly: GCF_012274545.1. Taxonomy (NCBI): domain Eukaryota; kingdom Metazoa; phylum Chordata; class Mammalia; order Rodentia; family Bathyergidae; genus Fukomys; species Fukomys damarensis. Next base: position 1,233,197 of record NW_022900920.1, read on the forward strand.
AACACATATTATGAATTTCATTTGTGAAAATCTCTGAATCTTAAATCATTTTCCCAGTTGCAACTCAAGACTTGGATCATGAGACAGCACTTTCCTCAACATTTGTGAAATCAGATTTCTAAGCCTGTGATATGTTTCTGCTTCTGAACAAGATTTCCCTATGATAAAAAAGGCCTTAATATGATAAATACAACATCACTCACGACTTCTGTTAGTTTTCCTTTATCAATTTCTACTCTCTAAAAGACAAAACAGTGAAGAAAGGTATGTCAAAGATTTATGACTGCACGCTGAGCTGAGTAATGTTTTGAGCAGAAAGGTGTTTACCTGTCATGCTACCTTGCCTTTGTGAGTTTTAAAACTCAACTTGGTTCTTTGTCCTTTGAAAGCTTACAACATCATATAAAAGTTCTAAGATTTACAGCTTACAAAAGATTCCATACCTAAAATCCTTTTTCAGAACATCCTGGCAAATCTATTTCCATCCCTAAGTAACTCTCATGGGACCAAACCCTTAGGGTGTAACACCTGAATGATCATTGTGCAAATCTGCAAAAGAAAAAGGTTTTACTTTCCCAGAACCACTCTAATTTCAAGGGTTCACTCTCATTCTCTATAGTTATCTCTGCTAGAACATTCCAACTTTAGAAGAGGTTTACATATCTTTCAACAGTCTGGCCCATGTTTCATCTAAATTCACTCATGCATCTCAAAATATTCTTGACTCTAGGCACCATTTCTTAATCCTCCAACACTAGATATTAGGTTCAGAATATTATTAAAAACCTCTATCAGTGTTTATCCTTATTAAGCTTCTAAAATTGACTACTGTTGAACATGTTTTAATCTGACATGGATTTAATGGTTTTATTAAATTAAATGGTCTAATGTACAAGTGTATGTGCCTGAACAGAGAAGTTAGGGTCCAAAAACAAACTTCTTTGTTTTTTGCTTTTTTTTTTTTAAGACAAGGTCTTGCTATGTAGTTCAGACTGGCCTTAAATTCTCTATGTAGTCCAGACTGCCTGAACTCCTGGGAATTCCCCATCACACCCTCCCAAGTGCTGGTATTACAGGTGTGTGTCACCATGCCCAGCTGTCCATTTTTCAGGCTTATCTCAGACTAATCCTATAACACCAGCAGTATTTTTTTTAATAACAAAGCATTTATTGGCATATTTTAGGATTATCTAATGAAAACACTCATGTAGGGAATTTACACCTTGTAGATGGAATTCTGGCTAAACTCCACATCAAAAGTAGAGGAAATCTTATTTTGCTGGTCTCTCTAGAGGAGAAATCAGAAGCCTAAAGTTACTAAGATTATATTAAATAAAAAGATAGCCTCTTTAGTAAACGCTGCTGGGGCCGGAGATTTAGCTCAATGCCGCCACTGCCTGCCTTGCTAGCACAAGGTCCCAAGTTCAATCCCCAGTATTAAAAAAATTAAAAATTAAAAAATTTTAAAAACTGCTTCAGGAAAAACGGGATTTCAGCCTGCCATAGATTAAAACTAGACCTGTATCTTTCACCATGCCCTAAACTAAAATCAAAGGGTATCAAAGATCTAAATATTAAAACAGAAACACTAAACTTGCTGGTAAATAGGTTAGGTAGAACTCTTGAAGACAGGGGCATAAGAAAAGACTTTATGAACAAAACCTTAGTAATACGGGAACTAGCATAAAGAATCGACAACTAGGATCTCATTATTGAAAAGCTTCTGCACTTCAAGAGAAACCACCCAGAGAGTTAATCTACAACGTGGGGAAAAAATTTTACCTGCTGTTTCTCAAAGGACTACTATCTAGAATATATAAAGTACTTTTAAAAAATCAGACCCCCAAAGTTAAAGACCCAATTCAAAAATGGGCATCTGAAATAAACATATTTCTCAGGCAAAAAAGTAAAAGCAGCAAATAAACATATGAAGAAAATGTTCAGAGCTGGGGATTTAACTCAGTGGTTCTGCCGCCTGCCTTGCCAGCACAAGGACTCAAGTTTGATCCCCAATACCAAAAAAAAAAAAAGTTCAACATGACTGGTCATTTAAGAGATGCACTGAGATTCCACCTCACCCCAGAAAGAATGGTTGCTATCAATAAATCAACCAATAACAAATGCTGGCAAGGGTTGTGGGGAGAAAGGAACCCTTCTCCATTGTTGATGGGAGTGCAGACTGGTGCAACCACTGTGCAAATCAGTAAGGAGATACCTCAAAAAACTAGGATTAGAGATCCCATTTGACCCAGCTATTCCCCTACTGGGTATCTTCCCAAAATAATTTTAAAAAATCATACCACAGCAATATATGCGTACCCATGTTTATAGCAGCAAAGTATATAACAGCTAAAACTTGGAAACAGCCCAACTGCCCATCAACTGGAGACTTGATAAAGAAGATGTGGTTCTTCTATAAAATGGAGCACTCCTCAGCGATAAAGAATGAAACATTTATAGCTAAATGGATACACACTGAGGCCATACTCTTAAGTAAAATAAATACATGTGTAAATACTGAAGTTTCTCTGGTGTGAGAGACTGAAAGTGTAAATAAGGATCAAAATGTATAAGATAATGTGAAATAGGAAGAAAAGGTCTAAAGGGGAAGTAGGAGCGGTAAGGGAAGGGAAAGGAAAAAATATGAGAAAAGGAAAAAATGGAAACAGTGTCTTTGTAAATAAGGAGGAATGGAGGGCGGGCAGGGGAATGGGGAAAAATAAGAACCAAGATAGATACATCATGTAAAGGTACAAGTTCCCAATGACGAATGTCATCCCATTGTATACCTAAAATGTTCCAATAAGCTTAATGAAAAAAAGATTATATTCAATTGTCAATTGTGAACACTTTAATAAATCAGAATTAAAGTGAAGACCATCTGGATAAAGGGCTTGATGTCAAGTGATCAAGGGAACAGGACAAAAACTTGCAAGATCATCTGCAAATTCTGGTTTTCAGAAGAGGGTACTAAGTTATACAGCATCTGGCTTCTCAGACACATGGCACCTGCAGTCCAGGGGTCTTTCAGCTGAAGGACCCATCCATAGATGCTGAGAATTGGCATCGTGTGAACACTAGAGATTGTGTTTAACAGAGGACAGATTAACTGGCTGGGGATAATACGCTGACCACTGAAATTTTTAAATCTCTAAATGATACTGTGTACCCAGGGTTGAGAACCACTGTGTTTATAACAATAAATAACCCTTGCCTTCATAATATAAAAAAGTTCAAACAACTACAAACTTAAATAGTTAAAACACTTGTCTAGGTAGATTAAAACATTTACCACAAATTCTTAAATTTCTTATTTTAAACAAACTTTGATACTCTTAAATGGTTTAGAACACACACCTGGTTAAAAACTCGAGGCCAGCAGAATGTCTTTTACTCAGCATTCCTTCGTTAGAATGCAAATTAAGAACATGACAATGTAGGAGCCTGCTAGGTGCCAACAGTCTTTTATTCACAAAAGCTCAGTTTTGTAAACTTTCTCTGGCTCAGTATAGATCTTAATATGAATATTCTAATAATTAGTAATTATTAAATTATCTAAAGGAAAATTATTAATATTTAAAATCCCATTTATAAAGTCATTACATTTATAATTTTAGTGAAAATAAACCAACGTTGAAATATAAATTTTACCAATATCAAATTCAAATCTTCTGAGAAAAATAATGGAATCAGAATCTTACATTTTAAAAGCACTATGAAAGTAATTTGTTCAGCAGATCATCTTTTAAGAAGAAACTTGATTCTTTATATGTACTTTCTGATGGCCTGGAGCTGCTATGAAACATTTTTTTTTTTCCACTTTAGAAGCAATGAATTATTTTACCTGTTCCAAATCATTATCACTTACTTTGGCTTGAAAAAGAAATCCATTTTTGAATCAAGTTTCAAAATATTCCCAACTCTTACTAATTAAAAAGTACTAATGATTTAATAAAAATATATATTTGAGGTATCTTGGAAAAATGTGGGCTATAAAACAACCAAAATTCTGTGGAATTTCTGTGAAACCATAGTCAACTACTAGATAACAAAAGCTCAAAAAGATATGTGGTTCTAGCTGCAGTTATACCATAAACTGCCTACAAAAACCTTAATTATCTAATCACCCTGCAACTTCCATATGTGTGTGTGAATTGGTGTACAAGGATATACTTAGACTGAAGTCTATCCTGGGTCTAAGATTCCATTTCTAGCAAAAAACGAGGAATTAGGAGGCTGTAGGTTATCTATGTAAAATACCATTATATCTTGTCCTAATTTTCATATTATTTCAATGATCCAAAACATTTCAAAGCCTATGATTACAACTAAGATATTGTAATATCTTGGATTGCAACCTAAGGATTGTAATATCAATACCAATATAGTATTAGTATTAGTATAAATGCTTAAAAGAGTTCTAAAAATAGCATGTTAATTTTAAAATGTGTTATGGAAAAGCTTTATTTCCTACCACTACACTCACCTATCATCCTAAAACACTCATGTGGCTTGGTACATCATTATTCTTTCTCCAAAATCTATTCACCATAAATAGCTATAGTATTTACTTTTTTTTTTTTTTTTTTTTTTTTTTTTTGAGACAGGGTCTTGATACACAGTTCAGACTGGGCTTGAATTAATTATGCAGTTCAGGCTGGGTCTGGGTATGTAGCCCACGCTGGCCACTCATGGCAATCCTCCTGCCTTAGCCTCCTGAGTGCTGGGATTACAGGTGTGTGCCACCATGCCCAGTATTTTCTTTGGTCATACTTAAAGTCAACTTTTCACTTTACTGGCATACAGAATCAAGAAGGGGGTGAGGGGATTGAAGCTTTAAACATAACTAAACCTTTATGGAAGTCAACAACAGTTTTTTCCTCACTTAACTTTTCAGTACTGGATAAGAATTTGCTGAAATCACCAAAAACCCCAATTACAGGTGATCTGGGGAAAAGCAGGACTCAGAATGTTTATACTTACTCAGTTTATAAGCAAGATTCAAGCAACTTACCATTGTTCCAAAAGGAATGGCTCTTGAAGCATGGTAGTAAATGGCTATAAAGTTGATGAAGAAGGCAGTGCCACACACCATAGCTGGGATAAGAAATGCCCCAATAAACATCTGCTTTATCCATCTCCTTCCTGAAAGGGATGGAAAAGTATAAAACTAGAACTAGACAAAGACATTTTTATGCTTAAAATATAAGTGTCTTGGGTCAAATAATTTATTTAAAATTTTAATATAAAGATCATGAAGTTTGATATTCTAAATTGTTCCAATACAATAGCTAGTTGTTCCAAAACAGCTAGTGGAAAACATATAGCTCAGGAACAGAATGTAAAGATTTAAAATAGGATCATTATTAAAATTCAACCCTACAATCATAAGCAAAAGTAGTCCAAAGAGAAAATACTATAGGAAAAGCAAAACCCAAACTTTTGTTTTCTTCCACATAAAGTTCTTTTAAAATATCTGTCTCTGAGAATTACAACCCCAATCTTAACATTCCTTCAGAAAAACTCCTTGATTTTGAACTTTCTATTTCATTTATTTTTCAGATGTTTGAAGAATCCTTCCTTTCCAATATCCAGCATTTGAACACTACAAAAATGGTGACAATTAATAAAAGCGTTTCTTCTCTTTAATTCCTAGTTTTCCTTTCATCTACTTTTCATTGTCTTCTCAGATTCAGACAGGAATCAATAAAGCTCCTTAAATAAATCTCTTGATCTTTTCCTTCAGTCAAAAAGAATCCTATGCACAGTCCATTGGGTATAACCAGTACCAAGGCACTTGGCTCCCTATACAATATGAGACCTAGCCAAGCCCTGGCTTCAAACTGGGTCTATAGCTTTGTTTAGTGCACTGAGAGCAGTGAAAAGACCTTGAGCTCTACTAAAGTTCAACCCAGTATTACTTAAAAGTTCTTGACTCCCTTGTTTGATCTCTACATTTTAGGTCTCTACTGATTTTCCAGGATTATTCAGACAAAATATTAGGACATGATTAGACCTCCTCAGGGAACTACCAATCAGAAAATAATCCTTATATTTTGTAAGATTTGATAATCCTACATCTTAGCTTGAACTCTTAGTTTTTAAGAGTAAATATAAAACAAGAAAGTGAGCTGGGTGTTCTTAATTTGCAATTAAACTAAAAGTAAATTTATGTCAAAGTATGAACACATTTCCTATTTTAAATAAATTTGTTTGTGCTATGGAGATGTTTTTCTGGAAGTCACAAGCTATAATGTTTTGGCCTAACTAGTTTTCTGTTCAAATTCAAAGAAGTAAATACTTTAAGACTTCTTATCTCCTTAAGATGAAGCCCTATATGACAGGACTTGTTCCCATACCTGGCGGCAGAATTCAGAGACTGAATACCTAACTAAAATAGTAGAAATCCATAGGCAATTCATAGAATTAGCTATACAAAAGGTACTGAGCACTAAGTCTAGTAGGACCTATGAAAACAGCAAACAGGATATTGTGAGTGAATTTTAAATGATCCTATGTTATGACATAATAAGTAAGTCTCTATAGTAATGCTGATACTGCTTAGGATAGGCTTTGAAAATCACATTAGGAAGTTTCATCTTGCAAATATAACTTTAAGGACTTTCAACCATTTATAAATTAAAATAAGCAGATACACTGCTTTCAATATTTCTCTAACTCCAGATTATTACAGGGAATATGAATGAACTTTAAGACCCCTGAGTGTCATCACAGAAAGAAACATGAAGGACAAGTATCATTGCATTATCCCCATCATTTCCAGGTCATAGCAGTAAAGGAACAAGGATGTATTTAAGATGAAGTACCCTTAGCAAGAGGTTATGACACAGAATAACAGAAGTATTTGTAAAGGTTCCTTTGATAAATATTTAAGAGAACTAAAACAGCTCTCCTTCCTATTCTCATTCCACTGATCAGAAGCTTTACATAAACCATTAAGCATGTGTTTGTATTTGTCTGTAATAATGTTGTGCTCTATGTGCAGCCCTCATATGGACTGCATCTAGGAGTTGGTACATCAAAGCAGTGTAACTCAAATAACTTAAATGTGTTCTTCTACATGTTCCCCAAGGCTAATTTCACAATGGAGATATCTATTAATCATTCACAATTTTAGGAAATAAAATGCAAGGATTCCATAAAATCAAGACAGGACATATAATAGGCGGAAGTCAGTGAACTGGGATCGCAAAGGATTTTATAATAGCTATACTACCCATTTTAAATTTTAATTACCTCTTGAAAATATTAGCACCTATAATTAAAAATACATTGTGATAACTCCTAAGTTACCTCCTTGTCTAGCATACAGACTTCCTCCAAAATAACCATTCACTGGAGATGTAGCAGCATAGACAAATATGGCTGTACTGAGCATTGATCCTCTCCTAAAGAGGTGAAAACATATGGAAAGTTAAAACAATTTAAAAAAAAAAAAAATCACACATTCTCCCCGATTAGGTTAATTTAATTTCAAGGAAAAAAATTAAAAATACAAAAAAGACTACATTCTGTTCTATAAAAGACCTAAAAGATTCTCTAGTGAATGAATTCATATTAAAACTGTTCTTTTTGAGCAAGAAGCAACTTAAATATGTTCAAGGACCATTTTCATCTTCAGAATTAAGGATTATTTTAATGTTACGTCATTGCCTTTTCTCTTTTACTTTCCTTTTTAGTTTTATTTTAGGATTCCCTATTTTTAATGTTCATATAGAGATTTCTTTAACTGAAACACCGAATAGTTTCTCTGGTATGAAAAACTATAATAGTACACAAGATCCTAATGAGATAATTAATAATGTGAAATAGGAAGTAAAGGGCTAAAGGTGTAGGGAAAGTAGGAAGGGTGGGGGAAAGGTAATAAGGGAGAGGAAAAAAATATGACAAAATGAAAAAATGGAAATAAAGTGTCTGTAGGGGGAAGAAAGGAGGGGGTGAAGGGAGGGCAGGGACAAGGGGAAAAAATGAGAATCAAGACCTATCATGTAAAGGTACAGGATCCCAATAATGAATGTAATTGTACTGTATACCTAGATTGTACCAATAAACTCAATAAAAAATTTTTTTTAAAAAACTGTGTTTTGTTTTGTTTTGTTTTTGACTTTTTTGAGACAGGGTCTCACTATGTAGTTGAGACTGACCTGGAACTCACTATGTAGCCCAGGCTGGTCTCAAACTCAGCGATTCTCCTGCCTCAGCCTCCCGAGGGCTGGGATTACAGGCATGCGCCACCACACCAGGCCTTAAAACTATTCTTAAATACCAGGCTAAAATTTTTTCTAATCTACAGTTAAATTTCCTAATATATTCTAAACAAACATTTCACATTTCCTTGGCAAAAATATTAGATGCTGGCACTTAAACGGTTCTGCAACCCTGGTAAATTAAGCCCATCACACAGAACAGGATATTCAGCTGGTTTAAAAAAATGAGAAGAATATTCTTCTTCGTAACTTGATTCAACTGCTTAAGAGTCTTGCTTAGAAATAAAAGCAGGACTACTTATGTTAAGCATTATTATTTCAAGTGGTATAACACTGAGACTTTCTGTATCAGTTTCCCTTATGCTGTCAAAATAATTTTAAATCTACAGGTCCACTAGTAAACATTAACTAAGATCTACAATCCTAATTGCCCCTTCCAGTAATGATATCTAGGGAATTCATACCAGCCCTTCTGTTGACTAAAACTGGAAAAAAAATTTTAAGTGCCTAGTTGCAAAGAGAAATATCAAAATAACAAATAACAGTATCATTTGCCATAAAACAGAAATGTACTTATTAACCCATGACACAATTCAACCCACCAATCTTGCAGTATGTACTCTTCTGTTCAAATACCTTTGCTCATTTTCTTAAATAGGATGCATAACTGAAAACATTGCAATATTTCATTCCCATCAACATACAGCTAAATACAAGTATAAAACAGGAATTCATCAGGCCGGGGATTTAGCTCAGCGGTATGGTGGCCTGCCTTGCAAGCGCAAGGACCGGAGTTTCCCCCGGAAAAAAAAAAAAAAAAAAAAAAAAAAAAAAAAAAAAAAAACAGGAATTTGTCATTCTCAAGTTTGAAAGTTTATAGATCGAAAAATTTAAACTGCTTTTTTTTCCTCAACAATTCAATAAAATAATACAAGTGTTTTTCAAGTACTTCCAGGCTACTGTTAAAAATTTTGGCCCTAGGGACGGGAATTTAGCTCAGTTGTTCTACTGCCTGCCTTGCAAGTGCAAGGTCCCATGTTTTACCCCCAGTACAAAAAAAAAAAAAAAAAATTGGCCCACTCTGTTTATAAATATGTACATTAAGGCTGACCTAGACCTAACAAAGCTGAAAAAAAGGACAGCTTTCAGCATAAGAAAATCCTAATTCCAGTCAGAAGTTTCTAGTGTCATCAGGAAGAGTTCAAAAGGGCTGCCTGTGAAACTGAGGGTACAAAATGACTTAGTGTTAAGTTTCAGGTCCCTGGAGAGTTATCCGTTAGACTTAAAAATAAAACTTATCCTCACCTCTTTGCTCATATTCTATGACATTTCACTTGCCCCTCCCTGATGAACCATTTTTGTCTACACTAAAAAATCCAGAGGCATCCGAGTTTGATCCCCAGTACCAAATAAATAAATATAAAATAAAAATTAAAAATCCAGAGGCAGCCTCAGTATTGAAACTGGAGGGAGAACCTTTAAGCAGGGGCTGTGCCTACACTTGTAACTAGCTTACCACTCTCCACTGCAAGTTGTAGAGCAGCAGCAGGAGTATACCAACCATGCTGTCACTGTTACAGTGCTGTGCCTTCTCAAGAGTTAGTATCATACAGTGTGTAGCCAGTGATACAGATCTACACGCTCAAAATACTTTTTCCTCTCTGATTACAGTGATCACAGAAGCAAAGAAACTTTCTCATGTTATATTATAATCAGAATCATTTCATTTCTGGCATGATTCATCTCAATTTTATAGGTGCCTTTTTTAATTTGTCACAGCTTCATTTTGCTATTACTGCTACTTTCATTTCTGTAACATAGCAAATTAAGAAAAAAGTTCTACAGTAAGACTGTCTAAATTTGAATCTCAGATTATCTTTTAGTAACAGCTACGTGATCTCAGTTGAATTATTCAACCTCTCCAAGCTTAACTTTCCTTGTACTAGAATAGAAAGAGTCCCTTTTACAGAGTTGATGTGAAAAATTAAAGCCAATGCACATAAAGCAAAAAACATGACATCTCACTTACATTAGTCCCTCTTATAGTAATACTTATTCCTTTAGTACTTATAAGTAATTACTTTAACTTCAAATAAGCACAGCATAAAACAGTAATTTACAGTAACAGAAGTAAAAAAACAATGCATGACTTGCCTATTAATATCATCTATTACAGTTGTTTCCTATTTCTAAAAACTGAAGGTCTTTAGAAGAGTTTCTGCATTAAAAAGAAAATGCCAAAATATAACACTAACATTTTGAAAAGCAAAGCAAAAACTTGGACTCTAGAAAAAATTATTCTCAGGCTGGGGATTTAACTCAGTGGCACTGCCACCTGCCTCACAAGTGCAAGGTCCTGAATTCAATCTCTGGTACCAAAAAAAAAGTTATTTTCTAGTGGTTCTTAAAGCTGAATAGCATACTCAGTGTCAATTCAAAAGTGATAAATTTAAGCCAATATTTAATGTAAAGTACAACTTGTTGTCAGATTTGAATTTTTTTCTTATATTTAGGATTCAGTCTATCTAAAATATATTATTCCCTAAAATACGAACTACTCACCATAAATGTGAAGTTTAAGTTTTGGCTAATTATTTAAAGCTTCTGAGATAAGTGAATTGAAAAGGTTAGATACATTAAAGAAACAAAATAGAAACTACAGGGAAACAACTTTGTTGTTAATACATATTCATTTCAGTTCAACAAGCATTGATCGGGTAACTTTCACATGCAAAGCTCTTTGTGTAGGTACAGTACTTTGAGAATTAAAAGGTTAAGTTAAAACCCTACTCTTAAGGAACCTACTGAGAAGAAAAGGAAATTTAGTATACAGTGAAATATTTAATATACAACTAAAGAGTTATTTTTTCTGCACAAATTTATTGCTTACACTTGAAATAGTAGGCATGAGTACATTATGAAATACAGAACATGAAATACATTATGAAATAGAGAACAGTGTTATTCTGATAGAGGGCATCAAGGAGCAGCATGAAGTACCTAAATCAGAACCACTGCCATCTACATAACGAGAGAATCTTTGCTTTACAGATGATGATGATGTCTCTGAGTACAAGGTGATGGGACTACTTTTGGGAATGTACAACATCTTTCAATACAAAGATCTCGAATCAAAATTTCTAACAATATTGTTAGGAAAAAAAACAGAATGTAAAGATAGGATACTAGTCTAGGACTTTTGTTTTTAAGCAGTCATCCTATTACTTTCTAACCTTGTACAAATTTACCATCACTGTTTACATTCTGTAGAGTCTCGTGAGTTTGGAGAGAAATGTGAAGTACTAATTTACTAACTGTGTAATCGTGGTACTTCTTATTAAGATCTAACTGAATGTTTAACCTTCAAAAAAAAAAAAGAAAAACCTGTTCACTTTGTTAAACAGCTCTGAGTTCAAAGTAATCTCTGCTTAATTCTTTAATAGAACAAAGGCTTTGTAACCAATCAAAATGTTCAGAGAAATATAGTTTAAGGTTATTATTATTTGCCTATAATGATATAGTATTTAAATTCTAATATAATAGAAATAAGCAAATATTTAATTATGATAGACTTTAAAGGTTTTATTAAAACTATTCAAGAACTAAAAAGAAATAAAGTATAAGCACTTACTCTGTATATAAATCTTCTATCATTGCAACAATAATAACAATGAGAGACACAGCGAATATCTGACATCCAGAGCCAATGAGAGAGGAAAATATCAATGGGTGACTTGATGGTCGAAATACATCTCCATGCACCTGCTTCCATCCATACTCATCTCCTAGGTCTCTATCCTATTTAAATATATATGTACAGAGAAACAAAAACCACTCAGAATCAAATTAAAAGTCAATATTTTTTAAAATACAGTTTTAAGTTCCCACTCTCCAAATTTACAGCTTTTTAAAAAGGTTCAAAATAGTAAGAGATATTTCACATTTAAAATGTCACTGCCAGAGGACTGCCACAAGTTTGAGGCCAGCCTGGGCTATACAGTGAGTTCAGGGCCAGCCTGAACAAAATAGCAATACTTGTCTCAAAAAAAAAAAGTCCCAAATTAAAATAGCAGAGCCTTGAGCCAGGTGTGGCGGCACATGCCTATAATGGGAGGCTGAGGCAGGAGGATCGCTTCAAGTTCAAGACCAGCGTGGGCTACATAGTGAGTTCCAGGTCAATCTCAACTACATAATGAAACCCTGTCTCAAAAAAAAAAAAA
>NW_022900920.1:1245884-1246905 GCF_012274545.1 Fukomys damarensis
AAAAAAAAAAAAAAAAAAAAATAGAGCCTTAGTAACATAATGGCAAAGTGCTAGAGTTCAGGAGGATGACTCCTGGTTGTGCTCAGATAATCTCAAATGGAAGGACAGATTGAGGAGCAAAATGAAATGGTCAGATTGGGAAAACAGGGTACTGACTCTCTTATAATTCCCTTCAGATTCTATTCATGACCATGACTTTCTGTAGCATCTATAGCAGTTTTTTTGCTCTGTTTTTGAAATCGGGTCGCACCACATAGTTCAGGCTGGCTTTGAGCTATGTAGTCCAGGCTGGCTTCAAATGCTCAGCAATCCGCCTGCCTCTGCCTCCTGAGTGCTGGGATTACAGGTATGTGCCACCATTGCCAGCTCTATAGTGGTTTTAAAAAGAAATCAGCTTTTCATAAGAAATAGCAGTCACTCAAGGTAATCTTTTTTTTTTCTTTGAGAGGGAGTTAAGGCGGAAAAGTTCCTGGTCAGGTATGTTTTAAGAAAGAATAAACATCTTACCTACCCTCTGATATATCACAATACATTTTTAACATATTAAAATTTAAGTAGTTCCCAAATTTAAAGATGAAGTATCCCTACACAGAATAGCCATTAATATTTTATAGAACACATTGTTCACAATTTAGAATAATTTAGAAAATAAATCTTTCCTCTGAACAAACAGAGCTAAAGGCAAATCTTTCCATCCACTCCCTGAATTTTATGCAATATTTAATAGTATTAGAAAGATAGTAATATAGGTCTACAACCTCCTAGTTGTAATTTTGAAAAACAAGTTTACTTCATAAATTTGATGTGTCGTTATCTGATGCAAAACTTAGCCTGAACTAACAAGAGGTTATGTATAGCTTAGTGGTCCACATCTGTAATCGCAGCACTCTGGGAGATGCAGGAAGGAGGAGTGCATGTTCAATCCCAGGCTGGGCAATTCAGTGATTTAGCAAGATCCTGTCTCAAAATAAATGACAAAGGGGTGAGGATATAGCTCAGTGTGAAGGCTGTGGTTCAATCC
>NW_022900920.1:1246943-1271053 GCF_012274545.1 Fukomys damarensis
TTTTTAACTGTTAATTTATCTAACTTAGGGTGAACATTCATATTTTACTGAAAAAAACATTAATATAGTTAACTAATGGGTGTGTTCCTGGACACTGCTGGGAGTTTTACACAGTCTAAAGCCTAAAAATTTTACTTTGAAAACTCATCTGGCCTCAGGACTTCATATAAGAAATTATGAACATTTCAACCTGCAAAATAATACTGAGATAAACTGTTCCTATCAGTATAATGTAAAATGTTTACTCACCATATCATCCATTTCTTCTTCTTTACTGTACCGGGCATAATCTTTTCTTAAAGTTCTCATTAAAATCATTGAAACTAAGCCCACCAAGAAGATTACCATCATGAAGGAGTTGAAAATTGAAAACCAATGAATCTAAACCAAGAGAAAATAAAATGTAACCAACATGAAATAGTCACAGGGATTACAGGTATCATGAGCACAACTAGATGTTTATGGAAACAAAAAAGATTTAAAACCTACATAAAACTCCAAACCTAAGGCACGTTGAGGTAAGTATTCACTATGTCAAAGAATTGGTTTTCTTTATAGTATGCTTCCACACATTGAAAACATGCTATCATCCACACAGAAGTTCACAATCAAATTAACTGTACCAAAAAAGTACCACTTGGTGACATGATATGTGCAATTCAGCATTACACAGAAAGAAAATCGCATCTGGAGTCAAATAGGCCTGGTTATGTTAACACAGACTATCAGTTTCTAACTAGGTAGTCACAGTTTTCTCATCTGAAGAATGGAGGAATCACAGGTAATTTGTATGGCTTAATGACATATATAAAAAGCATGTCATTGTGTCAGGTATAGAATAGTAGTTAACAGTAGTAACAATAAATGTTAGTTCTCTACCCTTAAATGGACAACAATCCGAAAATCTTAAAACACCACAATCAAGCCATAACACTTAGCTATCATAGACTTAGGCTGCTTTCCTGAGTTGTTTCACTTGCTTCCAGTTAATTCATCCTCTCCATTCTATCACCCTCATTATTCAGTCCTCTCCAAATTAGTCACCCATGATACACAAAACATTGAAGTATCCCTTAGATCCTCAATATTCTGAAGGCTCCTTGGTTTGATTTTACCCACACATTAGTCACAAAAATATGCCCAGACTGGTCCATAATCACAAAGTACTACTGTGTCTCTGTGTGCATACCAGAATTCGGTGCATCTCACTTGAACCTGGTCTGTGACACTGCCCTATTACTCCTTTACTTACATTTCAGTTACCAAAAGATCGTTAAGGATTGCTCTGAAGTTTCTCTTCTCTCTTCAAGGTCCCAACAGCATCCTCTCTCCGGTCTTCTACCACCCAGAAGGACATGATCTTTGTTCAAGTAGGTTTTTTTTTTTTTTTCTTTGAGACAGGGTCTCACTACATCGTTCAAGCTGGCCTCAAATTCACAGAGATCCTCCCAGCTTCCTAAGTGCTGGGACTGATTACAGGTTTAGGCCACTAGGCCTGGTTGTTCAAACAGGCTTCTAAACTTGCATCCCTCCTGCCACTCTCCTAGAAGCAATTTCCCTTCTGAAGCCAATCTTTCTTCTATGCCAATGGTATGACACAAATGCTGCAGCAGCACACAGAGCCCTCTCTGTTGGCCTGGGAGCCAAGCCACTCCAGCAGAGCAGTATTCAGGTTTAACTACAGCCTTGGCAACTTTGTAATAAGTGGATTTAGGTTTGCAGTTTGAACACTTAGTCTCTAAATGGCTTACTACCATCGCTGCTCTAGGCTACAGATCTCATTCACTCTGAGGTGTCTTTCTCCTCTTATTTTGGACCCCTAAACCTTCACCTTTTTCCAGCATTAACACTCTCCAAAGGTTTTCCAACTGTAACAGTATTTACCCCTTGGAGCTGTCATAAAGTTTAAATCGGATAATAACCATAAAGAATAGTGGCAGGCATATCTAAAAACACTAAAACAGAAACTGAAAGTTAGTGTTACTAATATCTTTCAAAGTATTTGACCTTTTGTTCTCTCATTCCTCTGATCTTTGGTCTCATCTCCCTTTGGATGTCAATACTTTTCAAATAATTACACGTTCCATTCCTTTTCTCACTTCCTGCAAAATACAATGCATGTCACTTTTGTCCTCCCCCAAATTTCTCTCAAAGGCCTGTAATGAACTTCTAAACAGATTCAGCAGTCAATTTATCTGTTCCCGCTCCTTGATCTCTCTGCCACCCTGACCTGTCCTAACACCCTCCCATCCCACCTCCCCTCTTTCATCTTCTATGTTCTTCCTCCCACCCTCTTTGAACTTCTCTAAAATTTCCAGGCTTAGTACTCTGCTGTGACTTCTTGGACTTTCAGAACTTATAAGGAGCATTGCAATGGCGACACCCTCCATTCCTTATCCCCACCCTGCCCTAATCTCTAGCCCGCCTTCTCACAAATGTTTCAAACCTTTTGTTAACTACAATAATTTACACTTGAATACCTTTCTGGAATTTCAAATTCAGATTTGAATGCCTGAATGATTATAGTAAACTCATAATTGTAATTGTCCCTCACATATAGCACTCATTTCTGATTCTCTAATATCTACTAATGATATTAGCCTTTCTGAATATCATGTTCAAATATCACTCCTCTATTAAGACAGATATACCCTATTTCTTTCATATTGAAGTTAAACTATTTCCCCAATCGTCTATATTCCACATAGACCATGGCCAACTTATTTTCTCTACTCAACCTTTCTTTCCATTATACTATATATCCTAAACAGGCCTATTCTTGTTCAGTGACCCACAAATACAGCTTACTAACTTCCATCTTTTTATTTTTTCCATAATTTCTTCTCAATGGGACTTACTTCTATCTTCATTCATAAATTTTACCTACTCTAAATTCCAACTTAAACAGTGCTCTTACCTCTATAAAACCTCCCATCTACATGTTCCAGTTTTTCACAAAAATCTTTCTGCTCTAAATTCTACAACTCAATATACAGAAAACAATATACAATTTACTGTCCTGCATACTTATGAGAGATATTAATTGATTAAGGCTAATGTGCTGACGGTATGCACCAAGGTGAAGGGCAGTTTTTGCTCTGCTATCTTGCCCTAAGGCATCAAGGAAAAGACAAAACTCTAGCTCTTCCTCAAAAAGGAAGACAATTGCTTATGCCTCTTCATAAGATCATTTCTTTCTTTATTCAACTATTTATTGAACACCTACCAAAATCATATAGGAAACAATGAATGAATTATATTTTGAAATGTCTACCCCAAAACAGTACATAAATTTACCATGAAAGTGCCTCCTAGGACTTATAAAAGCAGTCTATAATGACAAGACTTTTCCAAGGATTTCATTTTGTTCCTACTTAGGAAATTAATAACCCAGAAAAAATTTAAAAAATATAAATATATATAACTCATATATTGTTTTAGCCAATTTATCAAATTTTTAAAGAAAAATTGTACATAGTTATATTTAGTAATAAGAAAGATACACCCAAAATGCTAAGCTTTCTGTGCATATGCTTTGTTTTGGGGGTGGAAGACTGATCTCTGACACAGAGGTTTTTTTTGGTGGTACCAGGGATCAAACTCGGGTCCTTGCACTTGAGAGGCAAGCCACGTAACCGCTGAGCTAAATCCCTGGCCCCTCTAAGCTTTCTAACATGGACAAAAATGGAGATCATTATGTTAAGTGAAATAAGCCAGGCAAAGAAAGACAAGTATCACAGGTGGGGGGTAGGGGTACTCTGTAATCTCAGCACTCTGGGAGGCTGAGGCAGAAGGATCACAAGTTCAAGCACAGGCTGGGCATTTTAGGGAGACCTGTCTCAAAATAAAAACTAAAAAATGGGGAAGGTGTGGGTGTGTACAGTTAATAGTGCAAAGTTCAATCCCCGGTACAGCAAAAAAGAAAAAAAGAAATATTGCATGATCTCACTCATACATGGAATCTAAAGTTTGATCTCCCAGAAATTGAGAGGAGAATGGTGGTTACTGAGGGTGAGGAGAGTAGGAGCAGAAAAGGATGGAAAAAATTATAGGTGCAAGTTATGTTACATGAAAGTAAGTAGTTCTATTATGCTATTATACTGTAGGGTGACTATGGTAACAATAATATACTATATTTCTCCCACTGAAGTACTAACCAGAGCCTATCCTGCTTAGCTTCCAAGATCAGAAGAGATCAGGAGCATTCAGGGTGGTATCGCCATAGACAATGTACTATTTTTCTAAAAGGACTTCAAATGTTTGCACCATAAAGAAATGATAAATGTCTGAAGAGAGATATTTACCCTGATTCAAACACTACATGATGTATACGTGCATGTAACATAACATCACAAGGTACCTAATAATTATGTATTTTATGGTTGTTAAAAATAAATCTAAATTTTAAAACAGCAAACATTTCTAATACAGCTATCTTCTTATATCTAAGATACAAATTTTAAACCAAAACCTATTAAAATTCAATACCAATGGACTGCCATTTATAACATTCCTTTATTCTAAAAATTATGAAATGTGGTATGATTTGGGAATTTTTATGCCAGGAAAAACATTTCTTAAAAATAATAAAGAATTCGATATCACACAGGGGTTACTGACCCTACCTGCTGCACTCCAGCACCCCCTAGTGCTACTAATGCTAGAGCTGTACCCTCAGTCTGGCACCAATTTTGGACAGAACTGGAGATGAACAACAAACTTTACTAACACCACTGCCTCACCATGAGTGCCTGCTGCTCACCAAACCCCAAATGAAATGTCTTACAAACATTATCAGAAAAACTTCCCTACAACTCTGCAAGGTATTAGGATCCTTGCTAAGTAAACAGAATCTGAAAATCTTGAGTCATTTGACCACATCAGTGAATGGCAGGGCCAAATTGGATTTGCCTTGAATCCCTATGCCTGTGCTTTTTTTAGTCAATGAGTTAGAAACAAATGCTACATTTCTTATATCTTAAAAGAAATTTCCTCACTCTGTCTTCTCTACAGGCCACTGCATCATTTCTTTGCTCGCTTTTACAGCCAAACTCCTCAGAAGATCATATGTGCACAGTGGTTCATGCCTATAATCTCAAGACTGGGAGGCTGAGGCAGGAGGATCAGTAGCTGCAGCCAAGCCTGAGTAACTTAGCAAGACAGGGTATCAGAAATAAAAAAGGCTGGGATACAGCTCAGTGCAAAGGCCCTGGATTCAATCCCTACTATCACAGAAAAGAAACAAAAAAAACAATTCCTGTCCTCTATTACAGTAGACTCCATTCAGATTTTTAACCATAGTTACAATAAAACCACACTTTGTCAGGTTTGCAAAAAACTTCAAATGACTCCAACAGTCCCTTTTCAGTATGTACCATTATATGATATAGTTTGGATCAGGAATGTCCCCCAGAGGCTCATGTGTTGAAGGCTCAGTGCCCAATGTGGCAATACTGCATTGGTAGTGGAAACTTTGAGAGATAGTAGGAGGTCTCCAATCACTGGAAGGTATCGCCTCAAAAGCATATGTTGAGACTTTTCTCAAAGAGAACAGTTACTCTAGCCCTTTTCTCTCTCTTGATTCCCTGCCAAAAGGTGAGCGGCTTTGCTCTACCACACGCTTCCCACCATGGTACACTGCCTTACCACGGATTCCAAGCATTATGGCCAACTATTCATGGACTGAAACTTTCTCTCTGTAAGGTGATTATCTCAATTATTTCATTATAGTAAAAGAAAGCTGACTAAACACATCATACCGACCCACCAGCTACAATTTAGAATTTCTCTTTTCTCCATAATCACTTTGTTCTCTTGGCTTCCAAAGCACTGTATGTTTCTATATTCTCCCTTCAAAGTCTTTAGCTACGTTTTCCTTTTCTCTCTAAACTCTTATTACTGATCCCAGGACTTATCCCCTTTCACTCCCCTGCTGAAAACACATTTACAATAATCCCTCAACCCTTTTGCATTCAAGAGTGAAATCCAAAGTCTTTATACTGGCCATGGATGATCTGGTTTCTACTACCTTTCTAACTTAATCTTCCTGCTATCCCTCAAATAACTATAAGTGTGTTTCCACTTCTAACAGATTTTCCAATGGTGCTGTCTCTGCCTAGAATACCCTTTCCTTCAGATATCAATGTTCCTTATTTCCCTCATCTCTTTCAAGCTTCTGCTCACAAGTCCCTCTTAAGACTTAGCCTATCATAATTAAAACTGCGACTCACCATACGGGAGATATCCTTGCTCTATTGCTCTTCTTTTCTTGTTCACTGTACTACAAGGATAGTCTATGTCATTTATGAGAATAGAATGTAAGCTCCAAGAGGGCATAGATCTTTGTCTTTTATTTTCTAATGTGACCTGTTTACCTAGACACAGCTTGGCACATAACACATGCTCAATTAATGGGTACTGAAAAATAAACACTTCCTCTGCAGAAGGCAATGTTTCCTCTAAGTCCTCAATACCCAGTGGGATTAAAAACAAGATAGATGTAAAGTACCTGTTGAGAGCTCTCATATTCTCAAATATTATCTAAATTTTAAAGTAGTCTGTGACCATAAATGTAACTGGATTCCTAGACTGCGGACTAAGACTGATTACACCTGCGAAGTATCCATGCATGTAGGGGGATATAGGGGAAAAAGGTATATACAATAGAAGTGAGCTAATCCTTCAGTGAGAATTACGTTTAGCTTAAATCCTAGGACCCTGAGGAAGATTGTAAGCAGTGATAGGCTCTAGTGGAACCTAGAAGCACTAACATAAATCTGAGATCATAAAATCTTACAGGCCATCTCAAAACTAGGCAATTAATAAACTTCACAATTCCAGGTCAAAGATTATATCAAAAGAAAGATGAAGTCATTCAGGAAGAAATGGATAGATCCCCTTATAAAATATAGACTTGTTATCTCTATCCTGAAAGAAAGGAACCACCAAAATAAGACCTATTATTTGCTCTGATGAACCAAAACTACCTATGCAAAACTAGTACCAATGCTACCAATGGGTCTTCAGAGCTGAGATCCAGTTTTTATCTGTTGGTGGGAAGTTAGGGATGTGGGAGGCATTTCTTTCCAGTCTTGATGTTCCTTTTTTAAAAAAATTTCTTTCTTGCTCTTTTTGGTTTTTGAGACAAGATCTTGCTATGTAGTTCAGGCTGGCCTTGAACTCCTTATGTAGACCAGGATGGCCTCAAACTCAGGCAATCCTCTTGCCTCAGCCTCCTGAGTGCAGGGAGGCATGCACCACCATGCTTAGCCTGATGTTCCCTTCTATGTAGAGAAAGTTCCACTAGCAAAAGTTCATAACCTCGCTCTGATCTCTCATTCATTCCACTACAAGAGGGTGGATGCATTCTGCTGTTTCTTCACACTCTAAGTTTTACAAGGGCAGGTGCCCATATCAGGAAGCATGTAATAGTCCAGCACTGAATATGTTAACTCTAAGTTTCAGTCAGTAGCAAGAAGTCCATTTGACCATGGATATAAGCTATAATCTCAAATACTAGTATCATTAGTAATAACGATACAACTATGTCTCCCACATAGTATATTCTTCATGTATGTCATAATCGGTTTAAAACATAGCACAGCAGTGTCAGAGATTTAGCTCAGTGGTGCTGCACCTGCCTAGGCAGCACAAGGTCCTGAGTTTGATCCCCAGTACCGAAGAGGAAAGAAATAAAATAGCACAATGAAGACAACCTTTTGATTATAGCTCTAAAACTCCCTTACCACCCTTATGACTCAAAGCTCACATCTGAAATCACCATTAACTGAATCTTGAAATCCATAACCCTTAGTGCTTTACATAAAAGATATGCTTAGTGTTTGTGAAACTGATTTGCATATATATATACAATGCCTTAAAATATACAAGACTATTTACCTACCCTATGTTGAAAGAAGGATGGATCAAGATATTTGTCAAATCGATCTTCAAATTTTACATCTGATTTTTTCCACTTTACCTGAAAAAAATGTTTCATTTGAAAGTCAAAGCTAATAAACAAATAAATAATCTGATGACAAAAGCCTGTGTAAAATTCAACTTTAGAATTAAAATTTAAAATTAAAATAAAAATTTAGAATTAAAATTAAATAGAGAAATGGTGGAAAGTTACTGATAGTTTGAGAAATTAAAACAAGTATGACGAAACTAACTAAATTTCTATTTTATGTATTAACAAAACTCAACTTTCCTTAGTGGGATCATTTCAGTTTTCAAGAACTATCATTATTTTTGGCTTACATACCCTGACCTGACAGCTGTATGAAGAACTAAATTAATAAAAGCTCACATCACAAGTGTTTAAACCAATTAAAATAAAAATCTGTACATCTTTATCTTCAGAGCACATTATTTTTATTACCAAAAATCACATTTTCTGCACATTTTTATAAATATTATTTGCACTAGGTACATACATAAAGCTTTAAAAACTTTCAAAATTGGCTACAAGTGATGCACTCATTCCAGCTACCAGGACAGTAACTGGCAAATAAGCTACCTACACTGAATTTCTCTCTTTTTCTTTCTACCGCTTTTAAGCTTAACACAACGTAATAAATTTGATGGTTAGCCCATCTGCCCATCAGCTGGAAATTGGATAAAGATGATGTGGTTTTTCTATAAAATGGAATACTACTCAGCCATAAAGAATGAGAAAGTAAATTCATTCATAGGTAAATGGGTACATTTTGAGGATATACTCCTAAGTGAAATAAATAAGTCACACATATGCAAATAGCAAATAGTTTCTCTGGTGTGAAAAACTAAAATAGTACTCATGATCCTAACGGGACAATTAGCAATGTGAAATAGGAAGAAAAGGACCAAAGGTGTAGGGACAGTGAGAAGGATAGGGAAAGGGGAATTAGGGAAAAGGAAAAAAATATGAGAAAATGTAAAACTGGAATTAAAGTGTGTGAAAGTGGAGAGGGGAGGAGGGGGTGAAGGGAGGGTGGGGACAAGAGGAAAAAATGAGAACCAAGACCTGGCATGTAAAGGTACAAGATCCCAGTAATGAATGTAACTGTACTGTCTACCTAGAATGTACCAATAAATTTAATTTAAAATTTTAAAAAAATAAGTAAATAAATAAATTTGACGGTTGCTAGAGAGTCCAGACAAGCTCTTACTCTGCAAAAGTACATCTTTCCAAAAGATAAAGCAAACCACAGTAAATTATTTCATTCCAGCAACTCTCATCTCTATCTGCAACAGTAAAACAAAAAACAAAATTTTAAAAAAATGATATCAAGTATTGTGATCTAAATATGTAACCATGGAAATACATGGCATGGGTTAGCTGACCTGCACAATTATAACAGTAAATGCTACTAGAGTAAATGGTCAGTCCTACAAATGCATTACTATTAACTAATACTACAGACCTAAAACACTTCTTGCTTTTAGTAGGCTTACACTAAGGATATAATACAGTATGCCATTACACAAAATGTCACACTACATTTTCAATTACTTTTTTTCTGGTTTTTTGAGGATCTCACTATGTAGGCTGGTCTTGAACTCACTATGTAACAGAAGCTGGACTTGAACTTGCAGTGATCCTCCTCCTGAGTGCTGGGATTATATGCATGTACCATCATGCCCAGCTCTACATTTTCATTTACTAAAGCTCCAAAACAATTAATCACAAACACTTCTTCCTACATATTATATTTTAGTACTTACTGAATATGACATCTGTATTTTAGTATTTGGAACCAACTTCACCTTTCCTTCACTAGTTAGATTAACATCAACAATTCGATTTCCATTAAAACCTATTTCAAGTTTTTTATAGGTCCAAAGATAGTAATCTTCTCCATTCTCATCTGCTTCACCAACAATACCTATAAAACAAAAAATATTTCATAAAAGATAATATCATTTAGCATTGAAAATATTCCAGAAGCTAAAAGTTTATTAAAAAGTTTTATACTGGCTTGACTAGTATTTAACGAACACTACGGACATATCAGACACACTGTGGGGTCGCGGTGAAAAAATGATGAAAGCTAATTTGATCACTAATCACCAATTTCCTCTGTGTTCACGCTTTGTCATTACTATTACCTCCACTGCAACAATTGTCACTTTATATGTGCATACTCGACATTTCCAAATTTTAAGGAAATGAGATGTCACCATTTATCAAGGTTACCCAGCTACTAGTGATCAAGCTATAATTATAAACAAGGTTTCCAGAGGCTCAGTCCACTCTTTCTTCAATAACTTATCATCTGCCTGTTCCTATAAAGATGCCTGTGTTTTTGTGTGCCCCTCTGACGCACATGTGGATATGACCAATACTCAAAATATGCCTCCTCTATGTGCCTCAGTCATGGAAACTCTGAGAGACCATTAGATTGGAAAAAGTGTTGAAGATAAAATGATAATGAGGTAACAGCTTAAAACGATCACTTTAATCATGATTTGAGATATTAGAAGGTGTAAGGTCTTCAAGCTGTCAGCTATTTGTCCAGTGTTCCCCACCAAAGACTACACTTCCCATGAGCCTTATACTCTATAAATTACTTCTCAGGGCTTTTTTTTATGGTCAATGAATTCCATTTAAAAACTAGGGAAAAATATTTCTTATAAAGGATTATTTGTTTATTAAACAAAGTGAGTCCCTAATTGGTACAAATTCAAGGAGTAAAGTTTTGCTTTGTTTGGGGTTGTAGAGGAATAATAAAATCCTCCTAATAATTTCATTAAACTGTATTTACTTATCTACTCTGAAAACCAGACTTTGGGAGTAAAGACACCAAAGCTTTTCTCAAAGATGGTTTTAAAAGATTCTGAAAGCTTTACTCCCCAAAAATATCAGATTGTAGTATTATTTGTAAGAATTCTCCATGGTTCAGCTGTTCTAAGATATGCAAATATCTTCCCAAACATTACAGACCCTGAAATTCTATGGCTACATAATATTTTTATTTTAAGAAAGCACACTTGTCACTTTTGCTAAAAAGATCCACAGTATTGACAGGAAGAAAGAAAGGAAAGAAAAGAAAACCTGAGGATACAGACAAGAAATTTATAAGCAATAGAAAAAACATGGGAGAAACCTTCTCTCTTACCAAAAATGAAGAAAGCCTACCCTACTAGATTCTCCTGAAATACAGACTGAAAAATCTTCAGTAAATAGCACATCTTCCTGCTATCCATCCAGAGCTGATCACAAAAATACAGTAATTATATGAAATGCTTACAATACATCTAACATACAAAACAGTAATAATGATGCATACAATTATCTCAAGAGGAACTATCTTACAAATTTCATCAAAGTATAATACTAAACTCTGATCTGATATGTTCAGACTATCAGTTTGCTGCTCATGAGCATTAACAGTCTGCTAACAATTTTAAGAATTAGGAAAGGGCCAAGAATTTAGCTCAGTGGTTCTGCCACCTCCCTTACAAGCACAAGGACCCAAATTCGATCACTGGTACCAAAAAACAAAACAAAACAAAAAAAACTGTCTATATAAGAGCAGATGCCAAGAGCATGAGGGGGAGGTGGGATCATGAAGAGAAAAATGTGATCAATCATGTTGACCATATGGTTGACTAAGCTTCTAAAGATATTTTAAAGAATTTAATCAAGTGCAACACTAGTGATTATGTATTAAGGAAATGCAAAGAGCCATACCTCTTCTCTATGATATGGATAGGCAAGACTACAACAAAAATTTTTAAGTAATGGAAGTTTCAGAAAATAACAGAAACTAGTAAAACAAGCCATTTGAAAAAATTATCATATCCAAAAACCACACCACAGTACTGCATGAAAAAAGCTAAAATTAAACTTTAAAATTCTACTTACATAGTCCCTTTAAAAGAACAAGTTAATATACAGTATGAGAAAAATGGAAGCAAAAGATATTTCAGATAATTCCAAGCACCTTTTAATTCCTAGAATCTAAAAACTTATATTCTGTACAAGATATATTTTGAAGGAGTTTCATGTAGTTTGACAATAGCCAAAATTCTTCAAGTTAAAGTGAACTTTAAAATCAGTATTAAAATCATTTTATGGAGGACAGTGAAAACACAGTGACGACAAGATCCAGTGTACAATCACTTTAACAGAGTCATTGTATCAATCTTGCTCATTATGCAAATATTCCTCAACCTTAAATATTAAATATAATACTTACCCCATATTGGTAAGTCATCTATGTACATCTGGTACCAATAGTGGTTTTTGATAGCATATACAAATGCATCTCTCTTTTCTTTATCTAAGTCAATTTCACAGTAAGTAGCTGGCATAACATCATCTGCATAAAATAAAAATTGCAAATTAGCCCATTGGCTTGCAAAACAGTCTTAAGAGAAACACAAGTATTTCCTAAAGTTAAAATTTCTATTTATAATAGTTGAGTTTGGGTGATAAATATATGGGGGTTCAGTATACTATTTTTCCTCTTATGTTTCTTTATATTTGTCTTATAATAAAAGAATTTTAACAATATTTATTTTCAAAGATTACCTTTACCTAAGTGAAAAAATTCCCTATATATAACAATTTTAAGAACATCAATAAAGTAACATTAAAACAAATTGATTTTAAAAATAAAAATAAAAGCTTAATATGTTATATGGTTTCCACTTTATACATGAAATATAATCCTAAACAGAGAGATCCTAAACAAAGAGATAATCCTAAACTAGAGGATTTCTGAGATTATTATTCATTTTAATATTCTTAGAACTATAAGGCAAAAGAGTCTATGAGGAATCCCAGTGATTCTTCATAATTAGAATGATTCAGGGCCAGGGATTTAGCTCACTGGTTTTGCCACCTGCCTCCCAAGTGCAAGGACCCAAGTTCGAGCCCCAGTACCAAAAAAATAAATAAATAAAATAAAGATTCAAAGGCAAACTTCTAGCCACCAAGTATCACTGTTCCTAAACTACTTGAAAGACCTCCTAAAAATGAATCATTTCCACTCTTGACTACTTTCAAAAACACCGTTATTAATCTGTTCAGTCTTTATAAGACTGTTTCAAAAATACGTTGTTTCTAATAAAAAATCCCTAAACCTGCAAATATTCTAAATGCCAAACAAAAAGATTAAACGATTTAGTACATTTCATGGCTTGTGTTTAGATGTCCCCCAAAGCCTCACGTGGATGAGAAAGGACATTCTTTTTCAGAAATAGTTGAACCTGAAATGTGTGATTACTAAACCACTAGGTGTGAGTGATTAGTTTGGCAGTGCCCAAATCCTGGTA
The DNA here is from genome assembly GCF_012274545.1 of Fukomys damarensis. Taxonomy (NCBI): domain Eukaryota; kingdom Metazoa; phylum Chordata; class Mammalia; order Rodentia; family Bathyergidae; genus Fukomys; species Fukomys damarensis. The sequence continues at coordinate 1,260,210 of NW_022900920.1, forward strand.
GTCTAAATAAGATAAAAAGGGCAGAAAAATGCTGTTAAATGCTCTTATTTCCTTTGCTGCCTTGTGTGTGCCATGTTGTTTCTGTTCTGCCAGGCCTGTTTGTCATCCCTGCCTTGGAGTTTGATTATGAACCGAAACCTCTATGAACTATAAGCCAAATAAATTCCCTTTTAACTTTGGGTGCCAGGTATTTTGTCTCAGCAATGAGAGAGAAAGGTAACTAACACAGTATATTACTTAAGCAATTAGGAAAAAAAGTCAATCTTAACAGGAGTAAAAAAGAAAGTACAGGCTTATTTTAAATTCTCTTAAACTGTAGGGCTGGGATTTAGCTCAATGGTTCTGCCACCTGTGTTGCAAACACAAGAACCTGAGTTCAATCCCTGGTACCAAAAAAAAAAAAAAAAAAAAAAAAATTCTCTTAAACTTTTCTTTTCTGGTACTGGAGATTGAACACAGGACTTCACACTTGCTAGGCAGGTGCTATACCACTGAGCTACATCCTCAGTCATTTTTTTTAGGACATGTTTGCAGCATATGCAGTTTACAATCATCTTGGGGACTGGGTACATGTACATACTACAGCAATCTGTATCCTTTTTTAATCCCTTTCATCCCTCTTTAAATTTCCTATCCAGATTTTCATTCTTGCTGATATTATTAATCTTAGCTCATATTATGGCATATAATATTTGCATTCATTGAGGTTATTAGGTTTCTGTAGATGGCATATCTTCATTCTACTTATTTCCCCTTCCCTTCCTACTCACCCTGTCCTTGTTTCCTTGGACCCCTTCCCTATATTATTTAATAAGAAAGAGCAATCTGGTCTGGGGATTTAGTTCAGTGGTGCCATCGCCTGCCTCGCAAACACAAGGTCCTGAGTTCAATCACTGGTACCAAAAAAAAAAAAAAATCTGAGTTATAACTGAAAGATACTCCACAACATATCTATCTAACCCTCCAGTGATTTTCTTTCTTCCAGGGCAGCAAGGAATTCAGGATTTTCATACGGTTAAAAACAGGCTGAGCCGTGAAGCAAAGAAGTTAGGAAATATGATGTTATAAAGGGTTCCCACAAGAGCGAGGAGAACTGTCAGCCTGTGGTCCCCAAATGGGATCATCATAGAGTGTGACTATGAACAAAGGGCAGCAGGCAACTGCATCCACAGAGAGGACAAGCAGAACAAAAGGAAGGTTCAGGCTTAATGTGGCAAGTGGCTGAAGTGGCAGCCGGAGACCTCACAACTACCTCTGCAAAGCCAATAAATTCCTTGCTGTTATAAGATGACATGTTTATAATGGTCATTAACAATGTGGTAGTTTTAAAGATGAAGTTCTGGGCTATACAGTATGACATTTACCTGTATGCAGCTTCTAAAAGCTTTCTCACCGTCTGAACTCTAGTTCAACTGTTTCCCAACTGATCTGTCATCCTCTCTCCCTACTCTCCAATGCAACTACTCACAGTTCCTTCATACCTTCTGCTTTTGGCCTCTGGATTCTGGTTGTGCTGTTAACTCCACTTCAAAGTCACATTTAAAACCTTTCCCATCCCATCCCCTCCTCCACAGAGTAGTTCCAGATCCCCACTTCGCACAGTCTACCCCTTTCTCTAAAGTCCTATGGTTTTCTTTCTATACCTTCCTAATAGCACATTGGAACCAGCTGTTAGCTCCTACGAAACACCTGAGACCTTGAGGGTGTTGTCTGTAACTGACTACTTCCTTTTTATTCCTAGCTATGCTTGCTTCAGTACCCTGTAATTAAAAAAAAAAAAAAAAAAAAAAAAAAAAAAATCGAACAAATTTTAAGTGTAACTTTTCCATTTATTTTGCAAAATAAATCACTACGAGTATGCACATATGTATGCATCTGTGTATGAATGCTATGTGTGTGGTGTTGTAGAAGTAAATGTCAATATAAAATGAAATCTTTAAGCAATTTCTCACCAGACTGCAAGAAGTCTTGAAGAGTATATTTCACTGATGTAAAATCTAGGAATCAACTGTGGCAAATAGGAAAAATCTAACATGGCAAGTTGTATAAATGATTGGTTGTGTTTTAATGAAATTCTTCTTCTAAGCACAAGTAGGCAATGCAACATCACAGATAACTAAAAAACCTGGTTACCCAACAGAAACTTCATTTCTCTCAGAGGGAAGCTGATTTGAAGAAAACTAATGCAATGTATATAAACATACCAACTCACTGTTCATCGCTCTATGTAACTGGAAACAATTGAGAAAAATCACCATAAATTATGGCTTGAAAATTATAATAGGGCACACCTTTCTCAGATAAACCACAACCTATGAATTCTGAAGAAGAAATTAAGATTTTTACCAATATAGCCAGGTGTGGTGGCACATGCCTATAAATCCCAGAACTCTGGGTGTCAGAGGCAGAAGGATCACAACTTTGAGCCCCGCCTGGGCAATTTGGCAACTTAATGATATCCTGTCTCAAAATAAAAATGAAAACTTTTAAAATGGGATGTAGCTCAGTGTGAAGGTCCTAAGGTTCAATCCCTAGTACCACTAATAAATAAAACTCCCCCAAAACAAAACACCAATATAAATATTTTTTACAGGGAAAAATAAAACAACCAAAGTTATAAACTGGCAAGTTCAAACAGCAGGCAAGGTTTGGCAGTCTGGACACTAAGCTTCAATATGTCTCAATTCCCATAATACTCCAGACTAGTAAGTATATAGGTAGTGAAAACTTTAAGTATATGTTAAATATTCATGAGTTCTCTAAGAACACAGCATGTCATCATATTTTATGTATTACATTATCAGAAATACTCTACTTCAAATTCAGCAGCATTTAGCAAAGTCTTTCATGAAATCACTACAAACACGTATAGAAGTAGGCAGAAATGAGTTTCAATCTGAGATCATCCCATATTTAATAGCTATGCAAATAAAAGCAATTCACTGGACCTCTATGAAAATCAGTTCCATCAACTATAAAACAAGAACATCTGCACTAACTCCTTCCCACAGCTTCAGGAACTCAAAATACTGATATATTCTTCAAGTGTTCTTAGTGTGCTTGACCTTGCACCCCTTCGAGAAACTGACCAAAGAAGTACCTCCCTTTCCCCTCCAAAAAATGCACATGCATACAAAATTAAGTGTACAATTTCAGAGGGTCTATAAACCCCTGAAGCCAGAGCTCCTGGGTGAACTCTGCATATTGAGAGCTTATCTAATGCTGGAATGCAATTAGGCACTCAACAACTACCAAATGAATTAAAAGAAAATATGGACTAGAAAAACTGGTGTATTTACAGTTAAGTAAAATCTAAGAGTACTGATTAAATGATCAACCTGACTGGTGACATAAACTGCAGTTTTTGTTAAATAGATATTCCATACTAAGTATCAAAAACTTTCTTTAAAATGTTTACAGCCTTTAATTCAGTAATTCTATATCTAAGAATTTATCCTAATAAAACATTAAGAAATCATTAAAATACTTACACATAAGAGAAGCCAAATACTTTGTCATTTGTAATAGCAAAAAAGGGAAAGAAAAAACAAAGAAGGAAAGAAATGAGGAAAGAAGAGAGAAAAGACACAACAGAAAGAAGAGGGAAGGAAGAAGGGTAGGCCAGTTAAAATATTTACAACTAGGGAATGAAGAAAGATTATAGTATCAAAGTTGTAGTCTATGTAGCCATATTTAGAATAATAATTAACAATATAAAGATAAATTCATAAAACTTTAGGAAAAAATAAGCAAGATAAAAACTAATTAAATAAATGCTTACAGATCTATTAAACTTTTTTAGGGCTGGGATTTAGCTCAGTGGTCCCGCCACCTGCCTTGCAAGCACAAGGACTTGAGTTGGATCCCCAGTACCAAAAAAAAAAAAAAAAAGATTAAACTTTTAAAAAATATACATATGTGGGATGGGGATTTAGCTCAGTGGTTCCACCGCCTGCCTCACAAGTGCAAGGTCCCAAGTTCATTTCCCAGTACCAAAAACAAAACAAAACAAAACAAAAAATTTCCAGTACCAAAAAAAAAAAAAACAACAAATATACACACATACAAAACAAACTCAATGTTTATATATTTTAAAGCAATATGGATGAATGGAAAGGAAAATAAAGAAGAACAGAAAAAAATACAGTATACTAAAATGATAATGGTAATTATATCAAGGTGATTTTTATTTTCCTCTTTATATTTTTCTACATATACTAAGTTGTGTACACTAAAACTGTATCACTGTTAAGATCAGAAAATAATACATATACATTTCTTTTTGGGGAAAAAAAGATGTGGAGGGGAACGATGTTATAAATGGTACAAATAAGGACTTATAAAAATACCATACTCATAAACTGCAGGCAATACAAAAATCACTAATAACAGAAATGAAAACTAGAATACAAATAACTGATTAATTTCATGTTCAATTATTTGGTCTCACTAAAACACTTTGGTTGAAACCAACAGGACAAAATATTGCATCAAGTTTCCAGGCTTCCAATTAAACAAGACAGATTTAACCATAAGCATGTTTCTTCCCCTTCCTGAAGTACATTAAAATATAAGTAAAGGAATTTTTAAAAAAGAAAAAAGTAAGTTCACCATGACAGAAAGAAAAGAAGACAGTGGAGAAAAGATGCCAACAATTTTGGAAAAATGGAAAAACATGAAAGATGACAAGTGCCACCACATAAATCGGGGGAACACACTTTCTAGGGTGCCTAAAGAAGGAAGGGGAAAGGTGTCGCAGGACTCAAAAAAGACACTCAGGGGGAACCCAAGACTTGAAAGGTACAGGACAGATGTAGGGCTGAACGTAAAGGGAACTGCACACTGAAACTTGTACAGAGGGACTGGATGCCCAGTCCCCTCCACCTATCATACTACTGGATAAAATCCTCAATTTATCTCCTGAAGTAGACCAGAGGAAGACCTTCCCCTAGAAAACTTCTGAGGATCCAAAAACAGGAAAAAAGCTAGGATGCAGAGTGGGGAATGATTTTAGGTAAAACTCTTTCCTCTGAATAAGAGGGCCTGCCATCATCCCTCTAAGCCTTTTCCCCCACCCTCTGACAGCGAGGCCTACACCATCTAAGAGATCTATGGATGCAAATATCCCATACTGAGGACCAGAAAAGCCAAAGTGAAGAATCATTGAACTAGAAATGTGTAAGGCTCTGAGCAGTCCTTGGCATTTCTACATACTTGCAGTAGTCTCAACTTAGCACTTCATTCTAGATAATAAGAAAATACTTGTATAATAATTTTATTCCTCTATTAAGAAGGAATATTCAAAGTAAATATAAATAAAACAAATGAAAGGAATGAATCCTCCACACATCATTAATTTTCAAAGATTAACATGTTTTATTACATTTCAGGATTCTCAAATTAGGAAAGGCCCTGGGCAGGGACCTCCCCTAGCTAAGAATTACTATTCTAGATCACTCAACAATCAAAATGAACCAATTACTGTAATAACAAGTAGGCATAAACCATCTTGGTATTAGACAGATTATTAAGAACTTACTATCTCTTACTTGCAAGAGATATAATGATAAACAAGAACATACTGCCCCAATGTGGAAGGACCACAAGGGTAGTACAGCAACTTGGGGACAAATCAAATTTTATAATCAATAAATTAATTTTAATCTTTCATAATTACTATGCAAAATCAAGTTGGAACTATAAGCCCATACCAGGGACCAGTAGTCATCATAAAAACTACTATTTCTCTCATGGCTATGTATCCTGAAACTGATAAATATATTACCTCATTTAAATCTCACAATGATTTTATCAAGTAAATATTATTTCCCACACTTCACAGATGAAGACTATGAATAATTTGCCTATAACCACAGGTACATAGAGGACAGGATATAGTAAGTCTTTCTGACCCTAAAGCACACGTTTCTGCTCTCTATAATGTTAAGGTTCTATGAGGTACACTCTAAAATTAAGAGGGTGATAAATTCAGGCCCAGTTCGAAGATGCTGAATTTAAGTCCATCCTTGTACAATTTTTGTATTTTCTCTAAACTGTCTCAATTAGTCTAACACTAGAATATAAGAAAAAAACTGTATAAATTCTTAAATGGGAGGCGTACATTAGACCTAAACTATTATTAGTTCCTTAAAATAGTCTCTCTAGTGACCTTCATTTTCAAAACAATGCTAATCCATTAAGTTTGACAGAATCTGCAAGGTTTGAAAAATAAGAAACAAAACAAGCCAGGCATGATGGCACATACCTGTAATCCCAGCACTTAGGAGACTGAGTCAGGAGGATAGGCAAAGGTTCAAGCCCAGCCTTCTTCCAAATTTACAAGTCTCTGACACAAAATTTCAATATCCCATAGGTGTTTGCAGAGCATATTAATACACTGATGAGCACATACTCAGTTAATGGTACAAATCGAAATTTGAGGATTTACACAAAATTTATTTAATAACCCATATTATCTCTTTAAAACTTTTATTTTTATGTAATACAAATGGATATTAAGAAAATATAAAAGCACTCTTCTATGAAAAAATAAATCAAAATTTCATAACAAGATAATTCAAGAATAGGTACTATGCTTAATATCATCATAAAAGAATAGTCAAAATGTTACTCAGTGTATAAGTCATATACAAAAAAGAAATGAATAAGAGGACAAAACTTTCTTTACAATGAATAAAAAGAAACTAGTATAGTCTCATACCTCCAGAAATTATGTATTTATGAAGGCCTTCCCTGGCTTACATATATCTAATCACTAGAGGGTTCACTAGAAAACATTTTGGAGGAAGAAATATATTAAGGAAGCATAGATGGATTAACAATTTACTCTGCTAAACATCCTACAAAATATATAATAGCCCTGCATAACAAAAAAATCATCTGACCCCAATGTCAGAAGTGCCAAAGAAACTGGTCTACAGTCTAACTCATATGGTGAAAACTATTAAGGTTTACTTACCTTTAAATTTTATATCCAAACCACTAAATTCTAATTCAACTCCTTGAAGTGCTTCTCCCAGAGTTTCATGGTAATGACTGATACTTTTTTTTGACCCCACACAGAATGGAAGTGAAAAGTACTTATATGTTTCTTGGCGATTATGGTAGGGCCCAACAGTATTCATCCATAAGACAACTTCCTCTTTATCTTGATACTGAAACAAGAAAAGCAAATAAAGATATACATATATATCAATCTAACAAACATTAAGGAAATATGTTATCTGTTCCTAACAAAAGTGTATTCTCATTGTTCAAGAAGCTATAAAATAACTTATTGGCTGTTTAATCTGATGACCAATGTCTATTCCTTCCATCAAACTGTAAATTTTAAAATTGTATCTTCTGGTTGTGGTCTCAGGATCCACCTTTCTAAACTTTGTTTTACAAAAGATGGTGTTTAAACAAAGGCCAATAGCTCATAATATGTTTAAAATTAGTATTTATATTATTAAATAATGGTAAACCTAAAACCAACTTAATTCACGAGGATCCCATGGGCAAGGAAGAAACAAAATCAACAGTTTAATCCCAAACTTCATGTTAATTATTAGATATAAAAAAAAACTAATGCTGCCAGCATGTATAAATAAAATCTCCTTTCCCTTCTACTCCTTCATACGGCCACTGGTAAAAGTACTAGTGAGAAATGACTAAAACAGGAAGAAAAGCCAGTCTATGAAACCACCACAAGTCCATCCAAGCCAACATTCCATCTGTTATTAGCCTGAAAGACTTGTTTTGCGAGCATATTTTTCTAAATAAGTATGACTCTATCCATCAGCAAATACTATATATAGCAAAATATGGAGTGCAGTCCAATGACTTACATTGGCTAACTTTACCTTTCCAAGGTCTGACTGTGGGATCTTCCAGAGATTCCTAAGATCTCTACAAGTTTAAAATCCCTATGATTTTAAAATTACCTAAGTAATTTAAAAACTAGTAATTCTAATTAGCAACATTAACTTAAGCTATTATAAGGAACTTAAATCAACTCAACTAGTGGTACATAAGTTAACCAATTGATTAATTATTTACTGAGTACCTAACATGTGCCAGCAACTGTGTTTATAACTGAGAACTCAGCTTGAACAAGACATACTCCTTGATCGACTGATGTCTAAAGGGAAAAATGAACACTGAACAATTTCAGTAAGGCAGGCTGTTATGGAGGAAGTAAAAGAGGAAGCTAGCTACCCAACTAGCTAACTAAGAAATCCTTAGTCCTTTTATGCCAAGTGTTCCATTTTTGGAACACCTATAACAGAACATAATAAAAAAATTTCTCATCAAATTCTTGTTCCTTGCATTTTTCTAGGTAACATACATGAATTTCATGTAAACACAAAAAAATTGCAATCTTCAGCCACGTTCCATCTAAAACTAATCAATGAAATAAAATATTATGTTTTGTTTTGTTTTTGTGGTGCCTGGAATAGAACCCAGGCCTCACAACATGGTAGGAAAACATTCTACCAGTGAGCTAAAAAACCTCAGCTTTAAATAAATAGTTTCAATTAAAACCTGACAGGGCTGGGGATTTAGCTGTGGTTCTGCTACCTACCAAACAAGCACAAGGTCCCAAGTTTGAACCCGGTACCAGCAAAACAAAACAAAAAATACTGACAACCCTAAAACCAAATTCATCTCACCCAAATCTACCCTTTTCAACTTTTTCAATGATACTACCATTCTCTCAAACATGGAGACTCAAACCCCAAGACCTCTGTATCCAGAAAATTGAAAAACATTTAACTTGTTTATTCCTAGTCAAACATCTGCCTCTTCACTTTGATTCATATCACCACTACCACCCTAAGACTTAAAACTAGTCACCTCCTCTTCAAATAATCATTGTATTTATATAAACAGATATATAAATTATCCAAAACTATGCACTTTAAACAAACAATAGGCTGGCTTTGTTCACTGTAGTTTAAGTAACTGAGTTTCATGCTTCCAACACGGTATTATCCTTGTCCCTATAGCTTCCTAATTAGTCAAGTCACTCAATATGCACTGGTTAAATACTACTGGTTGTAGCAAGCTACCATTGCTTCTTGGAGTATATAACAGATTGGAGGACCAGGAAAGGGGAGTGATTTTGTGATACTGTTGAGAACACAGAACTCATGAATCCCATAGCTACAGTGTGAGCCATAAATTGCCCCGAGATTACTTTGCCCTTTATTATTGGTATTTTAGTGAGGACATTTTTACATTCTGCTGCTATGGAAATTAAACATATAAGATAGGGAGAAAACACAACCAAAAATCGGGAAGGTCCAATTTTTTCTGTGACCTTGGGCCAGCCACTATGGGTTCAATCAGCCATTAGGAAAGTGAATTTGGATTAAATGATCTCAAGTCTTCCCAGTTCTAAAGTTCTGTGATTCACTGAGGATTTACCTCAGCAGTTCGGTGGCCTGCCTCACAAGCACAAGGACCCGAGTTCAATCCCTGGTACCAAAAAAATTAAATAAATAAATCAATCAAATAAAGTTCTGTGATTCTTAATTTGAAACCATTTTCAATGAAGTCATGTGGCATCTGAGGAGATACAGCAATTTAACTATAGATGATTTCTTGTGCTTCATCCAAACAAGCATAAATTATACCTTATACTCCTACCTTTCAATTAGTATGAAGAAACCTTCTGATAACCCTTCAAACAATTCAGAGCCTGTCTTTCACTAAAGTTTTTTTTCAATTTTTTAATTTCAATTATTTGTCCTATAATCTATATGATTTAGCTTTTTTTTTTTTTTTTTTTTTTTTGCAAGGCTGGTATTGAACCCAAGGTCTTGTGCATATTATGTAAGTGCTCCACCACTGAGCTACATCACCAGTCCTGATTCAACCTTTACAAATTAAAAGGAGCACATCTTTGCATAGTCTAATGTATACACACACACACACACACACACACACATATACTTTATACACACACATACACACTTTAATTTGTAGGACCCAGTACAAAATAAAAATGCAGGATTCCGTTAAAAATTTTAGAATTTGAGGATGGTGGCAACAGTGTTAAAACAAGCAGTACTATGTGACTTCAGCTAAAAAACCCATTATAGTCCATGAAGTTAACTTTATCCCTCTTTAATGCTAACCCAAACATCTCCTTAGTAACAACCTATGCAGCTAGACCAATCTAAACATTTCCTTAGCAACCTAATAATACTATCAATATAAAGACCTACTCCATTTAATACAAAGTGTTTTTTTAGTCCTAGTCTTAGGCTAAAGGGCAGTACAGTATATTAGCTGAAAGTGTTAAAGACTTTTGAGACAGCTCACTATGTAGACCAGGCTGGCCTTGAACTCTAGCAATCCTCCTGCCTCAGCCTACTGAGTGATTACAGACAAAAGTATGAATTACTACACCCAGCTGAAAAGATTCAAAACCCACCTCTGCCTCTCCAAGGGGCGTGGTCTCATGAAAGTGACTTTATCACTCTGACCTTAGTTTCCTCATTTGTAAAGGGTATATCACCATCCACTTTACAGGATCATTAATGTATGTTTAATAGGAGTTAATATGTGTAAAGCATTTAGAACAATGTCTAGCACATATTGCTATAAAAACCATTAGTTTTATTTCTATCTGGAAACAGTCTTCACAGAAAGTTAATCGAAAGAAAAGCTTTAGTTTCTGAAAACTGTTAATTAATAATTCAATTTCACGAGTATTTATTAAACATTAACCCAGCAGCAACCTTCCCTTGCAATTTGTTCCCTTTAACACTTTCATTCTCTCTTCACTAGCTCCTTCTACCTTCTTGCTGGAGGTCAAAAAAAAAAAAAAAAAT
>NW_022900920.1:1271186-1272831 GCF_012274545.1 Fukomys damarensis
ACACACACACACACACACACACACACACACTTGAACCTTTTACTTACATCTTAATGCTATGCTTCCCATAACACTTGCCTAAGTATTTAATAACGTGAGAGCAGTTGAACACAGACACGCAAGGAAATTATATGGATTCTAAATTTTTTTGTCCAGGAAGCATTTCATATACAATATATTGTGTGGAAGTTAACTAAAACCTTTTATCAATGCAGGCATTAAAAAAAATTCAGTTGCATAAAAAATCATTTCTAGGAATAAATTTTCACTGAAATTAGCATTTATTTTTAAAAGTTATAAATTCTAAGCCCTTTATACATCCCTATTTTACTAAATTTTAATGCAGTTTTCCTTACATATAGAAGTATAAAACACAAAGACTAGCATTCTGAACTCTTCATGTCTATATGGTACAATACAGCTGAGAAAAGTTCTGAGTCTTACATAGTAGCTTTAAAATGTTTAAAATATAGGAAAACATTAGTTACAATACCACTAATCAAAATGATGTCATCAATTAATTAAAAGATAATCAATGATCCCCATCTATGTGTGGTCTGAGTACTACAGGAAACAGTAACAGTTCTTATACTTTGAAACAGGTTACCTGATTGAAAAAAAAGGAAAGTTGTTTTTATTAAGAAAATTATGTTAAGGTGAAGTCACTTTAAGTATAGCACAAAAACATGCCACCAACTTGGGATTTGTGCCTCAAAAAATTTTTATTCACACACACACACACACACACACACACACAGGCTTAAAATGTTCGGCGGTGGTTGACGGTGAAACAGTCAAATTTAAAACTTTTACAGTATTAGCTAGAACACCAACCCAACTAACCCAGGGACTAGGGAAGTTTTATTAATTAAACACCTAAAATCAGACCCATTAAATAGATAAAAGTGACTTCACTTCCTCACATTCTGCGCAAAACCGAAAACTCCGTCACATCTTTCAGATTTAGGATATACACAACCTCTCATGCAAAATCATAACGTGAATGGGTAGAGGAATTTTAAAAAATCACTCGCCAAACAACTTTCTCAATTTACCCTACTTTCTGGCCTACCTCACGTCTACTACTCCGAAAACCAGAAGAGTTAGAGCCCTGGGTGAAAGTCACTCCAAGACTTATAACACCCATGCTTTGATGTGAAATTGCAACTTAAAAACACCTCCAATCAACTCTTTATCAAATGCAAACGATACCGTTGGGGGCCAGGCTAAACGGCGGGGTAGGTAACTCTTGATCCTCTACAGTGCGGAGCTGACCGGGTCCGAGCCCACCGGGACCGAGCCTCGTCGGGGGCTCACGGGGTGAGGAGCAAAGTTCCGAGGCGAGCGTCGACACGTGGAAAGCGCTCTCACCTGGAGTTTTTAAGGCCCTCCCCACCCCAGGCCTCTAAGCCGGTCTGAGCAGGAGGGAGAGGGAGAGAAGACTGGAGAGAACCACGAAGTGGCGGCTGTTTCCTGGTGAGCATCCATCTTTCGTGATGTCGTAGCCCCAAGAGCCAAGGAGTAAGCGGCGCCCGTCCGGCGGCGCGGCCGACCTCAACCCTCCCTCGGCCCCTCCGGGATCCACACACCCAGGGGCCCACGGAAAAGTCCCCTCCTAGCTCCCGCGGTTCCGGCTCCTCCAGGC
>NW_022900920.1:1273321-1275808 GCF_012274545.1 Fukomys damarensis
GTTTTTAGGACTCGGCTGCGGGGGGCGGGGGCGCTTGTATCTCGGTCCCGCGAGTGCGGAGTGAAGCCGCGGCCTCGGCCTAGGCCTCTCGCCAGGCCCGGCCAGCACCCCGAGGCTGCTCCGGGGCTAGGGATTGTGTGACCTTGGGCCAAGCGTTCGGCTCCCCTGGCCGATCTTCTGACCCGCAGCCTAACTGGTGGAGAGATGAGATAACTTTCCGGGCGCTCATCTGGTCCCCGAAAAGAATCTCGGGCTCCGTAATCATCATGAAAAGACACTGTTAAACTTGTACAAAGCTCTATAAGTTTTAAAGTCCCAGAGTATTTATTGGACTCCTACTATTCAATAAAAAAAAAAAATGTAAGCTAATTGAAACTCTTGTTCATTTACTTGTCTGTTATTTGCTGGGCACCTGTCCTCAGTCATAAAGTCTTCTTGGAATGTAACCTTAGAGCGGAGATCCTGTTGCTGCCATATTTTCTGTACCTACGCCCATAATAATGATTCAGTATCTGTAAAATGAACCTAGGAAGATGGCATTACCATCTACATAGTCCTCTTAAGCCAAAATGTGGCACTTACATGACTGTCTTCTTAGCCATCCGCAGTCAACAGTCTAGCATTTGGTCTCTTAAAAATGTCTTCAGAGTTTTATTTTTGCTGTCCTTCCTCAGCCAGTAATGCCCAATACTCCACATGGCGGCAACAGTTTCCCAAAAAGATTCCCACCACCCATCTTCCTTTCTTCCTTCCCTGTTTATCATTCCTAAAGTGTGCCAGAAAGAAACCGGATTCTGTCACTTGTTTAAAACGCCCTGAGTGTTGAATAAATAAATAGAATCACCGCTGTGGTTTTCATCTACCAGACCAGTTCTGAACTCTGTACATATTAACTGACTTGATCTTCACAAAATCCCTATGCAACACGTAGCTTTGATATGTTAATGTTACAGAGGAGGTAAATGAAGCACAGGTTAGTTAAGTGGCTTGCTGAAAAGACTGGATACACAGTCTGGCTCCAGTAATCAGTATTTCCTGCTAATACACCACCAATTATACAGCCATTTTAAGAACTAAAATAGATCTGCGTGTAATGGCATGGAATGATATCCAAGAAATATCTGTAAATGAAGAAGTACAGTGTGACCATTTTAAATGGTAATGTTAGTGATATAGGGAAAATGATTTAACTTCCAATATGCTAGATGGCAGATATGTGGAACAACAGAGGTTAAACAGAGGTTAAAAGTAGGAAAAATTTACTGAAATAGCTCCTGAGAGATAGGAGGGTACCCAAAAGTGGACTGCCAATGAACCCCCTTCTCGAAGTTTCATAGAGCAAAATTACAAGGTGGGTACAAAACTACAATCAATCAGTAAGATTACAAGTATATCCTCTTAGATAATATTGATCCAATGGGGTAGCAGGTCATGTAGCACATGCACATAGAAAGAACAAGGACCTTTTAAGGATGGACTGTGAGATCCTGGTCACCATCACAGTCAAACTCCGATTTATCTCCCCAACTTTATCTCAACAATTCTGTGTTCTGACATAGACACAAATCTCTATTTCCTGAATGCACCATGTTGTTTACATGTCTGCGCCTCTGTTCCAGACATTCCCTTTATCTAGAATACCCTTCTTGACCTAGTCCACTTGATACTAACCTTCCAGGCCTACCTGAAAGTTCACCTCTTCAGTGAGGCCTTGCTTCATGTCTGAGAATTTGAGTATCCCTTTTTGGGGGATTCCAAGAACATTTGGTGTGTTGTCGTAATTACTGATCTATTTCTATTTCCTCTTCTGTACTACAGTTTGACCTTTTTGGATGGCAGGAACTATTATTTATTTATTTCTGCCCCAGCTTCTGGAATAGTGCTTGTTACATCACAGATATTCAACAACCATTTGACTGAGTAAAGACATTAAGAAATGAAAAATAGCATAGCAGGATTTAAAGAATGTTTAATTCTAGATAGTGTAAGAGACATCAAAAGGCAGTACATGATGAATTGCTGAAAGAATTGTATATCAGTAATTGCTACAGAGATAAGAGACATTTTATTCATCTCTGTATATCTTCCAGAGTACCTAGCATGGTGACTTGCTCATAGAGGAAGCTCAAGTAAATGCACTGTGAATGAGTAATCACTGCTTCTGAATGAAATGATGATGGGCAATCGAAGCACAAGCAGTGTAAGTGCTGCATTAAGATGGATGAGTAGTTTCTTAAACAACCATCACCAGCCTCCACAGATTCAAGACATAAGCTTTGCTGGGTTTTAAGGGAAGCACTGGGCTGGCAAATGCTTCAAGGTAGAGAAGACAAGAAAAATTGTAAATTCGGAGAGGGTAGATTTAAACTCAGGAAACCTTACACACAACGGAGAACAAGAATGATGACAGTAAGCAAAAAAGTACACAAACCTCACAAGCCGCAAGGACCGAGTTTGATCCCTGACACCAAAAAAAAAAAAAAAAAA
>NW_022900920.1:1276073-1276599 GCF_012274545.1 Fukomys damarensis
AAAAAAAAAAAAAAAAAAAAAGTAGATAAAACGTGACCAACTGTGCAAATGTTACACAGGGTTTAATGAAGGACAGGGCAACTAAGAAGAGTGAAAAATATTGATACATCTTATTTCACTAGTTTCATCTAGATTAACGACTGTATTCCCTGACACCAAAAAGGAGGGGAAATGCCAGTGAAAGAAAATCCCCACCTCTCCCAAAGGCTGCATAACCTATGATAGTTTGTATGAGTCAATCCAGAAAAACCACAATTTTAATCTTTTATTCTCATTATGGATAAACACAAACATCAAAAGTCAAAGGATATGAGCCGGGCGTGGTGGCGCAGGCCTGTAATCCCAGCACTTGGGAGGCTGAGGCAGGAGGATTGCTGTGTGTTCGAGACCAGCCTGGGCTGAGTTCCAGATCAGTCTCAACTACATAGTGAGACCCTGTCTCAAAAAAAAAAAAAATCAAAAGATATGCATAACATATCTAGTGATTTCATCCTCAGCTACCTTTTCTTTTTCTTTTTCTTTTTTT
>NW_022900920.1:1277173-1298122 GCF_012274545.1 Fukomys damarensis
CCATCTCCTTTTTTTTTTTTTTTTTTTTTTTTTTTTTTTTTTTTTTTTTTACCAGGAATTAAACTCAGGACCTTGCACTCGTAAAGCAGGCGGTGGAACCACTGAGCTAAATCCCTGGCCCCAGATACCTTTTCTTTAGAATTCTATTTTTTATTTTGTCTTTCCAGTTATTTACTTTAGGAAAATGGTGAAAAGCTATTGCTATCTGCTACTCCTCCCTCCGCCCCCCAGGTGGGGTCTTATTATGTTGTTGCCCAGGCTGGTCTTGAACTTGTGGACTCAGCAATCCTCCTGTTTCACATTCCAAAGTATCTGGGACTACAGACATACCCCATCACACCCAGCTACTGTTTGCCACTTTCTAGTTGAAATGTTCTAGATACCAAAAAAACTCTGTGATTGCTTTGAGATTTAGGAAGCAATCACTAAAAACATTTGCTTCTGGGACTGAAGAACAATTAAGGCCATTAATTTAGGTGGTTCATATTTCACTCTCTCCCAGTTTTTAAACTAATCTATTATAATAATGATAAAAGGCAAAGAAAAACAGCTATACATGATTTTTAAAAAAAGATTCCTAGGCTAGGATATAGCTCAAGATTCCCCCATTGGACTATTACCAAATATAAAACTCTCTGCTTCACAGATGATGAAACACAGACCTATGTAGTCAAATTATGTGAATTCAATCCAAAACATCAATCAAGCTTCCTGATTTGTAAACCAATGTTTCCTTCCCTACACTATGCTCATATTTTGTAGACCATGCTTACACTGTGCAGAAAGATAAGATACTTTCTCCTATATAATGACTTAAATGAGCTTTGGGAGTCTAGTCTTGGAACTTTTTTTTTTTTACTGCTCCTATGAGCAAATGAATTACAAGTGTGCCTCAGAATTCAGAATACATTTTTAGGGCCCGGGATTTAGCTCAGTGGTTCCAGCGCCTGCTTTGCAAGTGCAAGGACCCCATTTCGATCCCTGGTACCAAAAAAACAAAAATAAACAGAACACATTTTTAAGCCTCCTACTTACCCTCGAACCACCCTGGTGAGCATAGGACCTGGCCAGCAGGAATGAGTAACTTGATTGGAAATGAACAAACATAATTTATTTATCAAACCAAAGCAAATATTTTTACAGGCATATTTTTCAGTATTGGGGGATTGATGGTTTATGATGAATCTTCTAGAATTATCCAAATCAACTACTTGCGTTTCTCAGAAATAAATCTGGTACTAATGTGTCCTCCACCAAGCAGCTGTAAAACCACAAACTATTCTTTGAAGGAGGTGCAGGAAAAAAACAGCTTACTTCTTGGAGCATATAGCAGAGGGATCTAAAACTCCCAGTTATTGAAGTGATATTAGACAATCTTTCTTTTTTTTAATAAATCAGAAGAAAAAATGGGAGGCAACTTACTTAGCTTAACTTGTAAAAAATATTCCTTAAAGTCATCTACATAATATGTTTGTATCATAACAGCTAAACATAAAAGATTATTCACATTATTAAATATGTCAAGTTAAATTATTTGATTGCAACACCGCCCTCTTCATAGTCTGTCAGTCTTCATACTTTGTCGCTTATCTGGTTCGATAATCTCCCCCTGGGTTTTAATATAAAATGATGGAACATTGCTGGCCTAGGAATTGGAAGCCCCTGTAACTTCTACAGTTAAGGGAAAATGTAATTGCAGTGAATATGACCAATGGCCTCACTTTCTGTTGAGCCAGTAGCAAAGGAAAGTGGCAGCAGAACTGTCTCCCAAAGCACCATAGAGAAGACTTTATAATAATTTCTTTAGATTCCTGCTTATAGTTTAGTTTCTGATCCTTACTATATTGAAAACCCATGGTTTTATTATATAATGTATTCCTATAAAATATCTTTAATATGTGGCAGTTGAATAAATTTATGTGACATTGGGTAGAGTTTTTGTAGAGAATAAAGACTTTTTTCCAACCATTAGAAACATTCTTTGATAACATTTGATAACATGGTCTCAGTGTTTCATCCAGATTATTTTCTTCTTTTTTGCACAATCAACCAACTCTGATGTTCAACAAATATCTACAGAGAACATAGATATTGACTTGCTGCTCTCTGTGAGTTCTATCCCTGACACAAGTGCATCACAATCATGAGACCCAGGCCTTTCATCAGTACTTTGAATTTTGTTTTCTATTTATTTTAATATAAGAATAAAATACTCAAACTATTTCTATTTTAGGTTCTTCATATCCTTCAGCAGAGAAAAAAAAAATCAAGGATCTTCCTCGCTCTTTCTGTTCATAACTAAGACTTAAAGGGCAAGAGAGTGAATAGAGGTCCTTGGCATCCTATGCTTCTAGTTCTAACCATTTTCACTGGTTCCTTGGCAATATCACTGTTTTGAAAGCATAATGAAGTATAAGTGTTCAAACTGAAGAAAGTACTTGGTACCTGCGTGCCTGCAAGATGTGAAAAGGGAAAACTTCCAGAAGGTTTATAGTCACTGATGAATTTCTACATCTGGGCATACCTTGAAGGAAAGAGGAATTAGCTTGCTGAAAATGGGAAGTATGATGACCCAAAATCAATAGATCTAGACTGTACACTAATCTCTTCCTCTAAACAACTGAAATCTCTTGGTTCTAGATTTCACGGGTTTGTGGTGTGTGTGTGTGTGTGTGTGTGTGTGTGTGTGTGTGTGTTGGGAACTGAACTCAGGACCTTGAGTTTGCCAACCAGGTGCTGTGTGTCGCTGGCTACATCCCCAGCCCATGGTTCTAGATTTCTATGGGACCTCAGATTTGCCTTCTATACGAAAGAAGTTAGTATGCATCCCTTCTTAAGATCTTTTTCAATTTGCTGTATGTGAACCTCCTGAACATATGGGCAAGCAGAAGAATTATTTTAAAATTAGGCCACTTATTTTTTTTTACTGGAATACTGTGAGACCTGTATCTTAACCATTTCTAGATATTAGGCTGGCAAATACATAAGTCCTAATATAAGTACATTGCAGTATAATCACTTGTAAGTACATGTCTAATCAATCTTATTAGGCTTCTGATATAGGAAAGGAGAGGTAAATATTCTGATCAAGTTACTTTTTTTGGTAAACAAGAATATGAATCAATATTCTTGATAATGGTGAACAGAGTCCATAATTGTTCACAACTTCATGCCTTGATAATGTCTTCTTCAAGGATAACCCAAACCATCAGAGCTGCAACGACATCAGCAATGAGAGTGGCTCTTAAGATCAACAACCACACCAGAAAACACAACATGAAGACATCATTAACAGGCTGAAAGTTGCAAGTCTGAATGTTCTGAAGTAGGCAGAGTGTAGGAGGTGGAATCAGCGACCTCTGGGTGGAACAGGTGGAGGAGGATGGAAGGTCTCTCTGGCTGGAGGCCTGAAATGAAAGACAAAGCAGCTGTATTTAGAAACTACTTTGATAAATAGTTTTGGGGACTCAAAATTTGTGGCAAACTTGGTATACTATAAAAGGGCACATTCCTCAAGAAACAACACATGCTGAATGTCTGAGTGACATACGTGCCACCTGTAGCTCACAATCTTGGCTGTATATTAACATTACTAGTGGAGGAGCCAAGCACGGTGGTACACACCTGTAATCCCAGTGACTTGGACTGGGAGGCAGAAACAGGAAAACTGCAAGTTTGAGGTGACCCTGGACAACTTGGAAGACTCCATCTCAAAAAAAGTAAATAAAATAGAATAATCAGTGGAGCCCTTTAAAATACCAATTTCCAGGCTCCATCTCAGACACATTCTATCCTAATCACTAGAGTATAGGGCTTAAGCATCAAAACTTTTAGTGTCCTTTTCCCAGCCACTTAGTTGATAATCATACCTTTTGATTTTTGATTCTTTGCCTTCTTGAGTCCTTGCTGGCCCTGACAGGACCACACCTCTCAAGAGTAGCTAATGCCTCACTAATTCCTAGCCAAGTTGCCTGTCTGTCCACAAGCACCATACAAGCCTTTGATATGCAAACTACCCAATCTGGGTTGCTTCCATCACCCCCTTGGGGCCACAGCCAACCTGCCCTTGACAACTAGAGACATCTCCAATGCTCCAGAGTCCACTGAAACTATCCAAACTAGTCAATCCTAAATCCACTCACCTAGCCTTGCCCTTGTCTTCCCTTCCACTCCTCTTGTCTCCTGAGGAATGGAACTCTGGTGCTTTGAGTGATATCTCCCCCCACGGTGGTGGTCCCCTCCTCCTGGAAATTGTGCATTTTAACAAACTAGCATTTCAAAAGCAGCTGTATCCTGATCTATTGACCTTACCACACCTAAGTAGTAATAAAACCTATATGTTGAAACATAAGTGATTCAAATAGGCAGCCAGGCAGGAGGCCTGCTGTGTGAGGTAGGCCTGTAGGGAGAGAAACTGACAATTTCTAGTCTGCTTCTCAACAATTACTTTATCATGGGATCACTAAATGTTATCCCAGTTTTCCATTTGCTTTCCTAGAAGCCCCTCTCCATGTTATTCTGGATGATTTTTTTAGTCCTGAGTGATACTCCAGGTGGAGTAGGATGAGTTTATTTACAAATGGGTTCAACGACTGCAAATGGCATTTCCATATGTGTGCTGTATAACCAATATTTAATTCTCTTAGAAGCAAGTCAATAAGTCCAGAAAGATAACTTTGTGAGGTACTGTAATTGAACTGTGCTACCCTAAAGTTGCATGGTCAAAGATTGAATGAGTCAGTAAGTCAATATTTACTAAATGTCTTCTGAATACTAGTTTTGTGTAGGTCAAGGAAGTGACAAGAGTTGGGAAAAGAGGAGCCATCTCAGGAAGGCAGAAGTAGCAAAGAATAACTACAGATCCATGGAAGTAGATGGCGTTGTGTTTGTAACTGAGTGACTGAGTTTTATGCAGTGAAACAAACAAACAAAAACAATTTCCTTCTATCTCTTCAAACTGCACCATAAACTTCTATAGGAGAATGCTGAAGGACAGTCAGGTGACACCACTTATTCCATGGGCAAGTTCAGGAATCCCTCCCTTCTCCCGTCTTTCTTCTCCACAAACATTTGTCTACTATGCAACTACGCCTGTGTGTGTTATACAACAGCAAGTAAAACTGGTGAGGACTTGACTCTTAAGATACTATAAATGTGCACATGAGACAGACAATAGGCAAATAGCAGGAAACAGTTCTGGGTGTTTTAACAAAGGAAGTTCAGAACCATTAGGAACATTTAGTAGGGATACTTAGGAATGCATTTCTGTATGTGCAAGTTCAACTGCTCTGAAACTCTTTTCATCTGCCAATGAGAGCGACACTGGCATATGTATGACCTGGAGACAACAGAAGGAAAGTAGGTAGCACAGTTTCTGGCTTAGAGTAGGCATCTAAGAGGTAATGCTAATAATTTTATTGTAAGGATTACAGGTCTACTCTAAGATCTTTTCCACGGGATCCTACTTTACCTTCCTCTCCAAGATACTCACGATTTCCTGTATGATCCCTCTCTCATTCTGCTGCCCACTCTGTGTACCTGCTAGAATGACAGCTCTGTTTCATTCTGATGAACAACTCCAGCAAGAGACTGAAGCTTCATCTCAGCCAAATGGATTTGTGATTTTAGATGTATCGGCACCAGGGAGGTGAAAGAGTACTAAATCCAAAGCAGGGTGGTCTGTGAAGAGACTTCTCCAGGACCCTGGGAAGCTGAAGCTGGAGATGACTGTCCCATGATACCTGACTGCTTTCTCTTCCTGTTGGAGGTGAGGTATCACTGACAGTGAGTTTTGTTCAAGCCTCAAGCAATCCTGATGTTGATTAACTTCCTTTTAAAATAGTCGGGCTTCAGCTGGCGTGCCTTTGTATAGTCATACACATTGTTTAATGTAATTTTTAAACTTCTCTGTTAATTAAAATAGCTCTGTCCCAAGTGCACTCACTTCCTGACATTCCAGTTCCTCCGAGGGACTCCACAGCTAAAGAAAGGAGACCGCCAGTAGCAGGTCTTTGGTAAGAGCACACGGGCTTCGCTGGAAGCAGGAGTACGCAGATTGGTAGTGATGGAAAATCACCAGTGAACAGCAAAATAAATTTGAATTAGACAACAGTTTAGTAAAAATTTGGCTTTTTTTCCTTTAATGGGGCAGGACAATACTACCTCTGTAGGGCATGGCACTGTCAACTGCCCACCCTACAAGGACTAAGGGAAATTCCAAGCCAAGGTACAGTGTGTCTGTTTCTGTTCTCACCGCCATCTTCCCTTCTTTGTTTCTTCCCCTGATTATACTGGGAACTCCAGCAGAGGGAGTGTGAAGTCTCTTCCACTATAACCCGCCTGCACTGTGGTAGGTGACGTGATGGCCAATTGCTTAAGGTCTTATAAAGTCCAACCCTGAATTCATCCATTCCTTCATTTACATAATAAATATTTATTGAGTCCCTATTATGTGTCAGACACCGGGAGAAAAGAAAAACATTTAAGTAAAAAATAGTTTCTAGTCTCACAAAGTTTGCTACCACTTGAAGAGACAGATAGGTAAAAAAGGTCTGCAATGAGGAATATCGTACGACAGACATTTTATGGAGTGGGGGGGCTCTGCATGGAGACTTCAGGGAAGGTGATGTTGGGAGTGAATCCTAAAGAAGGGGTGGAGCATAATGGAGAGATAAGACTTGAGGCTGAGCAGGCCAGGCTACAACAAGATACACAGAATTAAATTTGAAGGCTTTAATGCCAGGAAATGACATCATCAGCTATTTGTGTTCTAGAACGTACACTCAGGTTCAGTGTGAAGGAGGGACTGACTGGAGGCAGGGAGGTAAGTGTGGGCCCCCAAGGATGGACTTAGGCACTAGCAGATGGGAAGGAGGAGGTGGATCTAAGAGCTGAAAGGGCAGCAGAATGGGTGGAGCCTGAAGACACAGTAGCCTTGGATGAGAGCTATAAAAGAGGCTCTTGGACTTGGAGCTTCAGGAAGGAGGAGAATGGTGCTACAAGCCCAAGCTGGAGATCCCTGGACAGGAGGCAGCTTGAGTCAGAGGATGGTAGGTAGGCTGAGGAGCTCGGTTTTGCACAGGTTTTTGTGAGATACCTGTGGGGCATCTGGGACATCCTCAGGCAACAGCAGTAAGTAGAAGAGGGAGATGGAGATGGAGGTTTGAAAGCCATCTGGAAATTCAGGCTTTGCTTTACAGCATGCAGAGTGAGCAGAAGAATGGACCAGAACTGACTAGTGTGACAAGGGGATGAAGGCTGCATTCAGCAGTACTGCTTGAGAGGGAAAGGTCGGGAGAACATGGCTGCCAATTCCCAGGTCTGAGAGTGAGACCAAGACACCACAGCTCCCTCCTGACACCCCATCAGCCACCCGAGCCATTTGGTGGGGGGCTTGCTTAATTCCCTGATCAAGGATTACCTCATTTTATTATGGGAATTGGGTGCATACAACACACAAGAAATGAATATAAACCTCAAATTACATCAATTATAAGTTTCTTTGCAAACACTGTTCCTTCTATCCACCTACCCCCAAACCACCACACAACCAGCTGCCTCTTCCTCCTGTCCTGCTACCTCATCCTCTTTGTGGTACTTGGGGTGGTGGGGTCAAACCCAGAGCCTCATTCATGCTGGGCAAGCGTTCCACCAATAACTCTAACCCAAAACCCCCTTTTAAAAATTTTATACATAAAATATATATATGTATATATTTTTTTTTCTTTAGTAAAAATTATTTTCTTGGGTTGGGGATTTAACTCAGTGATACCTTGTCTGCCTGGCAAATACAAGGTCCTGAGTTTGATCCCTTGTAACAAAAAAAAAAAACAAAAAAACAATTATTTTCTTCTTTTTCTCTCCCCATCTTTATCCCAGTATATTTACAGACTCTCCAAACAATTACTCCATCGTCCTTTTTTTACATATTTAAATTACTGTAATTTGTCTTTTAATTTCTGGAACTCATTCCCTTAATAATTTTTTTCTCTTCCAATAACAAAATCCTAAGGCATCTATAGCTACAGTTTCAACCTTGAGATTTCTTTATCTTAGTACAATTAGACAACTACCTCCAAAATCCTCAACCTTCAGGAACAAAAGCTTTTGAATCTTGGATCTCCCCTGACATATAGACTTTCTTGAGCAGATGTAACACAAAGACCAAAAGACTGTCTCAGACAGCAAGTCTTCACCCAACACGGAGCCCTAGTTTCCACTTCTGTAAAATGTGACCATACTAAATACCCATCTCCTAGGGTTACAGAGAGAATTAAGCAAGACAATGTAATTAGTGTGTATGACATGATACCTCCCACCTCCCTCATTAAATCGTAGTGTTCATTACCATAAGTGCTCTTGGTAAGGCCCCTCCCCAATCACCTACTATAGTGATTCTCAAGCAAAAGACTATCATGCAAATTCAGGACTGGACTATTGCTACTTCTGAGAAAAACACTCTACTATGTGCCTTCCAGGCTGTACCAGGTAAACATAACTGGTGAACATGGTACAGCTTGGGGTGGTGGGGTGTTTATGTAGCAAGTATCAGTACACAGATGTTGCTGGGAGCATAGAGAAAAGTGCTAAATTGCAAAAGGAGAAATAGGAAAGTACGGAGTCAGCCTCTCTTTTCCAGAAAACCAGAAAAGCCTCCTTGTAGCATTCTGTCAACAAATTTCACTGATGAGCCTGAACTTATAATTTTAGAATGTAAAAAAAAGTCCTGGTTTTTAAAAACCCTTAGGTTAGGCTCCCTTCTTCAGCATATTTTAATTGTCAAAAAATCAAACCCCTGAGAAAAGCCTAGTTAGTCTTTTCTGCAGACACACTGGCTAGCTTTGACACTTTGTGTTATCCCACAAGACCATAAAAAAGGCTCCTGCCAAATCCTATATGAATAAAGACATGCATCAGAGGCCAGGAAATTAGTCACTCTCTTTAGTCTAATGCTCATCTCCAAATCTTCTGTTTACTTCTTTCATATATATATATGAAACTCTCTCATGTTGTTGAGGTCTTACCATGGGCCAAGAGCTCAATTCTTATAACTCCATGAGCAAGTTCTATTAGTAACCCCATTTTGTACACAATACTGAGGCATCTAAAAGTTGATTACTTCATTCACACCAGCTTCTGGACATGGACCAAGAAGGTGGCCCTGGAGCCAGCCTCACCACCAGCAGCCCAGCCTGTTTCACCTGCATTTCCACTTCCAAGTCCTTCTAAGCACCTGTTCCTCAAAAGGCACGGTCTCTACAGCGTAGCCATGGGGAATTCAATACTAGGGAACTTTATTTCTATTCAAACATAAAATTAGAGATGGAGGGAAGGAGGTAGGAGGGAAGGGATGAGGGATGAAAACAAGAAATTGGGATGCGTTATGTACATGTACTGATGCCACACAAGGAATATAAAATTATGTACTGCAAACCTGTACCAAGAAAATAAGAAAGGGATCAAGAGATGGGTGGAGGGAAAGGGAATTAAGACGTGTTAGGTACATGTACCAACGTCTAACAAGGAATGTAAACATTATATATTATGCATGTGTAGTAATAAAAAAATAAAAGAGCGAACCCATGCAGTAACAATATTATTTTAAAAGTTGACATGTACCTACACATTTCATTTATGAAACAGTGCATTTGCTATTTAACTGAGTAAAGTATCACCTACATTAATGAAAAGTGCACATTGAAATGTGTCAAAAGTAGAAATTTCAGTTCACTGTGTCTCATTCTTGATTTATCCCAGATGTTCCCAAATCCTAGTCTTTCTGGAATTCAGAGTATGAGGAAAAAAATTTCCTAACAGCTTCAATGTTACCTCTGTGAGGCAGCTCGAGGAGGCACCCTGGGGGGTCTCTCAAGGGACATGGTATGAGTTCCATCCACTTGTTGGGGGCCTGGACTATGACTTCTGGTAACTTCTGAGACTTCATTGTCCTACAACAAACAAAAATGAGAAAAAAAGGTGAAAATTAGTTGAAGCAACCAGCACAGCTAAACACCCATATCGCAAAAGCCTCTCAGCCTTCTTTAGGATGTTCACAAACTATCAACCCAGTACACACTGGCAGCTTTCCACGTCCTCCTGTTGTTGGTGAGGACAGGATAGCCCATGCTCTCACGAATCTCCTGAACTCTAAATCCATGCTACTCAAAGCGTAGTCAATGGCCTGTCAACACCTGCTTGTCACAAATGCCTCCTTGGGATCTCTTCTCAGGAGCCTTCATGGTGAAGGGTGACTCAGGTTCGCCTTCCTCCTTTTCCCAGCCCCTGGTCCCTGGATCTGACCCCAAGTCAACCAACTTGGAGTGGGGCCTCAGCCCAAAGTAGCAGCTTCCTCTCACCTCAAGGCCTTGTGGCTTTCTAGAGATTGTGCCACTACACAGAAAAGGCCAGTGTGCAGAGCAGGAAGAAAGTGTATATGCACTGAGAATCACAGACACAACAGCACTGGCCCTGGGACATATGAAACAATGTCCTTGGCTTCCCCTGGCATCCTTTGTGGCCCCTAATCTAGCCCCTGGCATGATCCCTGCCCCTGGAGTCCCTGAGGCACCAGATTCTTCTCACAGATACAACTAGCTGAGCAGATTTCACTCTCTTTCTTTCTTCTCTCCTTCCCTTCCTTCTTATTGAAGCAAAATTCACATACCACAGAATCAACCATTTTAAAGTAAACAATTCGGGGCAACGGTGCATTTACAGTGTTGTATAACCACGACCTCTATCTAGTCTCAAAACATTTTAATCAACCCAAAAGGAAACACTGTATCTATTAAGCAGTTAATTTCGTCCCATTCCCTCCTCTTCCAGCCCCTGCCAAACATCAATCTATATTCTGTCTCTCTGGATTTCTCCATTCTAAATATTTCATATAAATGGAATCCTACAATATATGTGACTTTTTCTTTGTGGGTTTTTTCATTGAATTTCTCTCTTGCAATGAAATGACTCGTAGGACAAGACAGATGGGGTGGTGACCCCACCTCTCACCTCATTGTCGCCCTCCATCCCGCTGCTCACACTGAGGAGGCTCCGTGTGCTTGAGCGGTTACTCGTGCTGCCTAAAGAGTAGAAATAAAGTGAGCTGGGCTGTGATTCACTCAGAAGAAAACAATGTAGAACTCCAGCACTTATGTGACTGACAGAAACAAGATCCAAGCTATGAAGATAGGATTCTTCAATTGCAGCTATCTTATACTATTTTATTAGAGTTCAGGTTCTCTGTCAGCATTACATGAAATAGTTCACTTTTTCATTACCACTTTCAGCTTAACAGCTACCATTTACTGAGGGCTTACCACACATTAAGAGCTTCAAAAACATGACTGCCATTTTTTCCTTTGAAATTACTATTTGATATTAGTGCTTTGATTTGACAGGGAAGCAGAGATGCTCTGATCCTCAGTTCAGTAGAACTCTATATCTGTAAACCCATTTTGCTACTGCAGTTTCTTACTTACTCAGAATTACAGGGAATGTAAACATGTAACATACATGTAGACATACCTTTCAATAAGGGGTGAGACACTGTTACACAAAACAAAATGCAGGGTTACGGTGTGATCCAAAGGTACAGTGCTTGCTTAGCACAGTCCCGAGTTCCATCCCCAGCACAACATGACACACAGAAAAACATGCAAAACACAAATTCAAAGGTACAATTTATATTCGTGGTAGGAGCTCCTGCGTTGGGAACTTATCACCTATATCATTGGATTATCACTGTCCAGTAGAAACTGTGCTGGCAATGTTCCATTTTTGTGCTATTCAATATAGTAACTAGTGTGAAACATGACTAGAGCGATCAAGGACATGAGATTTAACTTTTGTGTCATTTTAATTAGTTTAAATGTAAATAGCCACATATGGCTGATGGCTATTGTTGTTCAGTACAGCATTAAAAGTAGCCCTAACCCATGGTGATCTAGCATTAGAGAAGGAAGAATGAGAGTTAATCAACTATAACAAGGAAATTTTAACTTTGATTTACCGATATTGCTACTAACAGATTACCAAATCTTAGGGTTTGCTGAATTTCCACTTAAAATAGCTCCTAATCTTATTAGTTTGAAATAATGTTAGTTTTGACTTTATCATGGAATCAACTTTGACAGAACGAATTTAGATGTTAGCATGAATAAAGCACTTAAGAGTATTTCTTGAGGGCAGATTTTTATATCTAAAACAATATGTCAAAATATTTTCATAAACCAGGGAATTCATTGTTTGTTTATTAGGAGCATGTGACCCTGTCCCTTTCTACTCAATCAGGCACACATAATACTGTTCACCTGACCAGGCTGTCTTTTTCTCTCCATTTGCCCTGGCCCACTGCTGTTCACAGGCTAAAATCTAGTCAGGAAAAATGCCCTCCAAATCTGCCCAGGTTTCCTTAACTAGAAGTAAGCCCTGGGCACATGGGCTCCTAACCCTCTGTGGCTGAGCCTCCCCACTCATTCATCAAGGTCCCTCCCATTTGGTCACAATAAGCCACACTGTTCTGAAGGTTATCTGCTATCAGAAAGTAACAGCTGGTCACAAGCACTGGCTCTGCAACTCTGGAAATTCATACCCATCAGCTCCCATTGTCCCTTTCCTTGCCATTATGAAATCTTTAACCCCAGTGTTTGGCTCCAAACCTTGGCTCCCCTGGCTCATTTGCTCCGGCCTCGCCCCTCCCCAGGCTGATGACTTCTGGTCACCTCCTCCTGGGCTGCATAGTTGGCCCCAGCTCTATGACCTGTACTCTTTCCAGGGAAAGGGAGGGCATTACCAGCCCTTGCCAGGCTCTGTTGCTGGGGAAGAAGGATCAGATGAGCATCTAACTCATACTATTTCTATGCTTTCTTTTCTCTATTATAAGCTCTTAAAGACAAGCACTGGTTCCTTTTCATTGTTGTGTCCAGTATACAGTCTTAGCTCAGTTTGCATGAGCTGTTCTCTGTGCAAAAATGGGGGCAAAATAATCGTGTTCTATATAATATGACCCTCAAGAAACTTGGACCAACAGTCCTTCTACAATGGAACTTTCACTCTCTTAAACATAATTCTAATATCTTAAGTTTTTTGGTTATAACCAAATGTAACCTGAAATTATTTTTCTGTGGTTTCCAAGTAATGACAGCTGCAGCATAATAAAAATAGTTCTGTTTTCAGAATGTGCCTCTGGGGTAAAGGGGCAGTTTGTGGATCACAGTCAAGCCACCCTTAGTCTCCCCCACCCCTCGTCCTTCTATTTGGAAGGCAGTGCTTCTCTGGGAAGAGAACAGAAAGCTCTGTATATGAATCTCAGGCCCTCTGCTTTTTTGCAAGAGACCAGGGCAAGTTGCCTAAATTCTCCAACTCTCCATTTCCTTATCTGGAAACTGGGCCCTTGTTGTACAGAATGAATTAGATCACATGGTAATATGCTAGGCATGGAGCCAGCAAAGAGTAAACTTTAATTTCTAAAAGCACCTCTGTGTGTGTGTGTGTGTGTGTGTGTGTGTGTGTGTGTGTGTGTTTCTAGCCCTTCTCTCCTCCCCAACATGTCTGGCAGAAACACTACCTGTCCCTGGATTTCTTTGCCACCTGTAGTCCCTAGGAAACTCTCTTACCTTTTCTTTATCCACCCCCTACTTTTCTGAATGTCAGAATTTGAATTTCCAAATTGCCTCAGGGGTCTCTAGATATACACCATCACCACCATTACATATGGGGAGCTTTTTCTCCTTGTCCAGTCTAGACTTCCAACATGATCATGTGATAGGCTGTGGGTCTGCTTCCACAGGTAATGGTGACAGGAGTATTAACTTGAAGAAAAGAGCTGGGTTCTATTCCCAACTTTGTGCTCTGAGGCTACGTGACCTTGGAGAAAGATCTTTCCCAATCTAGGTTACAAATAATCCAGAATAAGGAGGGAAACTTGTGCAGAGATTCTTGACCTAAGAGCACGAGTGGGCAGAACTGGAACTGGTGTGTGTGTGTGTGTGTGTGTGTGTGTGTGTGTGTGTGTGTGCGCGCATGCGAGCCCAGACATGCATATATGTGTACACAGCCAAGCATTTTTCTGAGAAACACATGCAGAACATGTATCAGATTCTCAAGGGGATTAAGGATCCCAGGCTGGATAAGCTGTTGGATGCTCCAACATTTCATTTTTGTATTTTCTGCTTCACATTTAAGGAGACACTAATCTTGAAATTCAGCTTCTTTCTGGTTTTTTCATTACTCTTCCAGCAGCTTTGATAACACCAAAATGTATGGAAGGGAGAAACTATGAGGCACATGAAGCCACTGCAGCTGAAGTCCGCTCACAGGCCCTGGATGTAGAAACAAAGCCCCAGGCCCCACCTGTACATGAGTGTACCCTGTCTGTGCAATCAGACTCGCATTCAAGCCCAAAGGAAGCACATCCTAATGTCTACAAGGTGTAATTCTCAAATCTAAGTCCTTTGTTTTCTAATGTTCGGAGTCTGTGCTCTCACCTTCCCCTTCACCTAGATGGGGAAGTAGCAAGAAATAGGGTATAAGAGTGTTGGCTCTGGAAACAGACTGACTTTAAATCCAGCTTGATCATATTCGCTACTTAACTCGGTCAAGACACTAAGCGTCTAACTTTCCTCCTTGGAGAATATCAATGCTCAATAAAAGTTAATTATTTTTATTAGATTTCACTATGTATAAAAAGGATACAGTAATAATTATGCAACCTGACTTCACATGATAAAAGCAAACTTTATAGGCTAATTATTTCCCATATTTTACACTTTTCAAACCAAATCAGGTCCCTGTTGATCTTTGAGCACATGACAGAATTTTTTCAAATGCCCTAAGCCACCAGCTAGAGTACAGTGGTGAAGGCACTGCCCCTCTTACTTGCTGTACTGGAGGTACTGTCTGTTTTCCAGTTGCCACGCCTTAGCTCTGTTCTTGAGGGGAAGACACTTTTCCTAGGGCCGCTCTCATAGACTCCAAACTCCACTTTCCCAGGCAGGTGCTGTGAGTGCCGGATGGGGACTGTGATCTCCAAGTCTGGAATCAGAGGAACAGGGATAAGCTTCAAGTGAGCAGACTGCTCCTTGCCCCCTCGATACCTGCTTTCCTCCACCCTCAAGCCTAGAAGGAACCCGGCAGGGAGCGAGGAACCCTGGCTTGTTCTCCCTGCCCACATCAATGCTGAAGCCTTGGAGTTGTGTGTGGCCAGGCTGGGAGACAGAAGAAAGAGAAGGCAGGATGTGAGAAGAGGGCAGAGAAGCACTTGCACGTCAGGGAGCAGGGAGACATGGTCACAGAGGGGCCTGGGCTCCCAGCTCCCCCACTAGCAGCTGTGCAGCCTGAGGGTCATTTCACCCTCTTTTCTGAGAAGGATGTTGTGTGCATCACTGGCCATCGTTAACAGGTCGCCTTGTGCACCAGGTTTATTCTAAGGCATTCCATGTTTTTCACTGACTGAATCCCTGCAATACCCAACAAATCAAAGCGATTATCATCTCCAGCAGAAACTGGGCACAGAAATGTGAAGTCGCATCCCTGTCACACAGCAGGAAATGGGAGATGTGGGATTTAGACGCTGACATGAGAGTCCAGGCACCTCCTCACTTTTTCCCTTAACAGGTGATACAGAGCAGGTGGGAAGGTTTGGGGAGGGTGACCCATGATGGCAGGAGTGACCTACAGAGTTAATAACAGGAGGTCCTCTAGGTCTCTGAAAGCTTTTGTGACTTGCGAGGCTGATTGGTGCTAAAGGAGACTCCTCCCAGCAAAGCACTAACTTAACCTCTTTACCGGCTTAGCCCTGCCCAGTGATTTGCCTCTGTTCTTCCCTGGAGTTCTACCTTTGGGTTCTAACTCCCACTGCTGAGAATGACCGGCCAGCGGTGCTGTCAGCAACTTCCCCTTGAGGTAAGTGAGGTGGAAGATGAGCCCCTGCCCAGAGCTCCCCTTGCTGTGGAAGTGGGGAGGGCTAGGGTACCGGGAGGAAGAGGGATAAACTCGGGGACCTGTGCTCTTATTCTTTTTTTTTTTTCTTTCCTTTTTATTGAGTTTATTGGTACAATCTAGATATACAATACAGTTACATTCATCATTGGGATCCTATACCTTTACATAATAGGTCTTGATTCTCATTTTTTCCCCTTGTCCTTGCCCTCCCTTCACCCCCTCCTCCCCTCCCCATTTACCAACACTTTATTTCCATTTTTTCAGTTTCTCATATTTTTTTCCTCTCCCTTATTATCTTTCCCCCATCCTTCCCACTTGCCCTACACCTTTAGCCCTTTACTTCCTATTTCACATTATTAATTGTCTCATTAGGATCCTGTGTACTATTATAGTTTTTCACACCAGAGAAACTATTCGGTACTTCAGTTAAATCTCTGTATGAACATTAAAAATAGGAAATCCTAAAATAAAACTACAAAGGAAAGTAAAAGAGAAAAGGCAATGATGTAAGATTAAAATAATCCTTAATTCTGAAGATAAAAATGGTCCCTTAACATATTTAAATTGCTTCTTGCTCTTGTAGTCTTATCTTATTCTTTTTTTCATTATTTAGAGGATACTTTATTAGTTTCTGTAATCAAACCTACGTAGATATAACCTTACATATTTAGTACAGTGCGTTACCCCTGTACAAATGGAAAAACAATTAACATTTCTAGACCAATATGGCTGTCCATTTCTGTACAATGCCAACTCAACACAGTAAATTGGGCTAACTTTTTCCAAAGTTGACAGCACCGTTAACATTTCCCAAAATTCAATTTATATATATATATGTATATATGTATATTTATATTTATATAAAAAGACTAATAATAGCAGTATGTATGTTATGCATCGATAGCAGCAGCAGCTTTTCCAGGTTCTGCAGTCATCTGAACAAAATTATAGACATTCAACCGTGCTCTTATTCTTGTACCACTTTCTCTCCCACATCTCTACTCCCATAGGATGGGAGCAACAGGAAGTTAGATGGGCTGTGGCAGAGGTGACTCTATTCGCAGAGCCAGAGGTTGGTGAAGAAGGATGAATAAATATACCAGAACTTTGTGACAGAGCAGCATGGGCACAGAGTGCCACACAGTGAATACTCGGTATAAAGAACTCTAAAGGGTGGATTATTCCTTTGCATGGGCCTGAGCTTTCTGGATCCAGGGTACGATAGGGTCTGGTATTCAACCAGATTCCTGGCTCTTTCAATACTACAGCATCTTTTTCTCTCTTAGAGAGCAGCTGGTTACAACTGTGCGGTGAACCTGGGCAGGGAATAGGGGTGCACTGTATTGGGTATGATCACGGGATCTCACAGCCTTTGTCTTTCTCTCATCCTTGACCTACCTACCTTTTAAAAACCATCTTGTAAAGGGAGATCCCTATCTGCTTAAGTAACTACCCTCAACAGTTCTATGAGAAAGGAAAGTAAAACACACAGGAAAAAATTGGGGAATAAAAACATCTAAAAATCAGGTAGAGCCACTCTAAAATTTACAAAATCCTGACATTCTTTGAATAAAGGTATAATGTCAGAAATAATTTTCATTATTTTTTATAATTTTCATTATTATATTCCCACCTGTGCTATTAGTGTATTTCCCCATTGAGCTCTGTGACTTCTCCATTAAGTAGATAAGCCAGGTATAACTCCAGTGAGGAGAATGAGTGCTTAAAGAAATGACCCTGAATCATCAAATGATTCAGTGACAAAGAGGGGATCAGAACCCAGGTTTACCAGGACTCGGCTGGCTCCTCTGCCTACAGGACACACGCAGAACACAAATACTGACTGTCTCCTCTATGGGGCCAGGTCATTCAACAGGCCATAAATCACAGCAGCCCTTCACTGATTTCCTATGCCAGTTCAGTGAGAGCAAAGCTACTCCCTGTGGCTTAAGAAAAATGGACAAGTTATTATGAACAGAGGCACCATTTTCAATTATGCTTGGAACTATGTTATTTTTCTTTTCTAAGACACATGAAGTTTTCAAATGAAGAGTCAGCCCCTGTGTCTGGAGTAGGCCACACTCTTGCTGACGGTCCTTCAGAGAGATATGCCACTTGGCAGCCCTACTGCTCCTGTAGATCGATGTGACAGTTTACCAATGGTTCTCATACGCTTTTTGGTTTTGGTGAAGCACCATTCTTTCTTCTCGTGACAACAGAAGCTCAATTTTTTAATGGAGCTGCAGTATTCAAAGCAGAGTAAGTGGATTCAACACCCTTTGGACCCTAAGCCACTCCACACCTTCAATTTGCCTCCCGCCCCCACAAGCATACATGCAGCAGCTCTGAGGCCCCACAAGAAAGAAGTCCAGTACGAAAACCCACAGCATAGGTCACTACAAGCTAGTATGTCATGCATAGCCTGGTTTACAGAGTTAACTAATAAGGCGCATCTACTAAACCATAAAGGATGTCTTCTCTTTGGCAGATATTCTGATTCCTCTGGGATTCACTAACTATGCAGTTCAAGGTCCAACTTCCAACTGTCTAAAGCTTTCTCTGGTGGCCAAATTATACGCAGCACCCCCCAAGTAAGCCTCAAGCAGTGACTCCTGGTAGTTAAATGGCCTGATTATTTGTCTCTCGTTGGCATAACTCAAAAACAAGGAGGCACTTGGGGCCTGTGGATAGAACATCTCCCTTGGTGGACTGCCTGGCAACTCCAGTCTTTCCCGCTCAGTCTTCTATCGTTCAGATCTGGAATGTCTCCCACAGGCCCACGTGTTAAAGGCCTGGTCCCAACTTGACACTACCGGGAGAAAGTGGGGAGGTGTTGGGTCACTGGGAGCATCCCTTTGAAGGAGAGAGTCAGACCCTGGCCTCTGTTCTTTCTCACTTCTATCCAGGAAGCAGTTTTGCTCTGCCATGTGCCGTAATGCACTGCCTGGGGCCAAACGATCCGAGTCTGAAACCTCCAAAACCCCTGTGAGCCAAAACAAAACTTTTCTTTTTATAACTTGGTCGTCACGAGTATTTGTTGCAATGATGGAGAGCTAACACAGTGTCCAATTATGTAAGTTTAATCTTTTAATGGTCATGGCCTTAATTAAAGTCCCTTAATTAAATTATATAAAAAATAAGAATAACTGGGCCTGGGATTTAGTGCAGTGGCACTGCGCCTGCCTCACAAGTGCAAGGTCCCGAGTTCAATCCCAGGTACAAAAGAAAAAAAAAAAGAATAATTTCCCTCCCCAAATTTCCTGTCAGAGGGTCTGCTTCCTGGGGAGCAGTCGTGAGAGGGGACTAAAGTCATGCTCCTTTGGAAATTGTTATATAGTAACCATTCTGACTTAAACTATAGGTACTAGAGGGTATAAATCACTTATTTGGAGTCCGACTAACCTTGGGTGAATTTTGTATGTTTCAAAACTTATGACCCTAGAGCTTGACCTGAAATGGTGAGTCCTCTCCCAGCACACTCCCTCTGGAAGGCTGTGCCTGAGAGAGCGCCGGCACAAGCAGATGGCTTTAGAGTGCTTCCATGTGCCAGGCACTGGAGTGGGCACAGGTTATACCTAGACTCCTTCCTCGTGGGATGGGCACTTTTTTGCCACTTTTTAGATAAGCACTGAGTCTCAGGCAGTCTCGTGCCTATGGTTCCCAGTTCAGGGAGCAGAAATCTGACCCCAACCTGTCGGCTCCACGGTTCATGCCAATGTACCTTTGCTTCTCTACATGTCTGTCCATCTTGCTTCAATGACTCCAGGGGCACCAGGTGGAGTCCAAGGGGTAGAATACGTGATGACATCGTAAGGGTCAGTTCTTGAGCCCAGACTGTTGAGCACATGGGACTCCGAAGCTACAAACTCCTGGGCCTTCAGACACAGAGTCCACCATCAAATCACAGGCTTCATGCTACTGCTATATTTAAGAGCTTGTAATGTTTCATGTAATCAAGACTTCTATCTTTGGGTTCATGTGCTTTACTTTTAAAAGGTACCTCGGTCATTTTGCCTCCTGAGGTCCTATTATCTGACTCCGCGATGACTGTGCAGACCTTGAGCCAGACTTTCTGCTTCCTCTGATTTTTACTCCTCTCCTCCACTAGAAGGGCAGATACACCTGAGCTTGGGGTAGCATAAATTTAAAATCTAGGCATATAAGCAGAAGTCTTAGAATGAACTCTCTGACCTTCTGTCAACATTATAACCTTTAACCACTCTGCCCCGTAACAGTCAAAACCATTAATGTTAGCTAGGCTACTACTTTCTACACAGCACTGTGCATGATGTCATGGGGCTGACCTTAGAAAGGAAAGCCAAACCAGAAGAACATAAAGACAATTAACCCATGAGCTATCAAGATGGCGAAGACGGTGGCTCATAGGTCTCTGTATTTGGCTGGGTGACTTGTGCTCAGTGTTTGTAGGGGAATCAGTGGTGTCACCGGACATTTCGCTAACAGCAATCATCACAACACTTTCTGAGCTCTGTGGATGTACTGTCCTGCACACTGGGGGTCCAGAACACAAAGCAGACATGTTCTTGCCCTTAAGGAGCTTACCATAGGAGGGAGACAAGTTACTGGACCATAACTATCGGAGTAGAAACAAGGTATTTCCGGTCTGTGATACATGACAAGTGGAGAGCATCACTGGAGAGAATGGCAAATAAATCTTCTTTGAAAATGGAAAGGACCCAGCAGACAAAGGTGTGAGGGAAAGTAACAGGTCAGCAAATGCAAAGACCTTGAGAGAGGCTAGGGGATGAAGGAAAAAATGAGCTCGGAGTTTACATTATGGGGGACCTTGTAGGCCACAGTGAAGTGTTTGTTTTCATTCTGAAAGTGACAGGAGTCACTGAAGGGCTTAGACCAAGGGAGTGACATCATCTGATTTTTCACTTTTAGAAGGAGATTGGTTACAGTTTGGAGGCTTTTTGTACAGGGGCAAAAGTAGACACGAAGGGACAACCAAAGAGGCTACTGTATTACTCTTTTTTTTTTTTTTTTTTT
>NW_022900920.1:1298350-1317758 GCF_012274545.1 Fukomys damarensis
TTTTTTTTTTTTTTTTTTTGGTTTTTTGATACAGGGTCTCACTATGTAGTTGAGACTGACCTGGAACTATGCAGTCCAGGCTGGTCGCGAACTCATAATGATCCTCCTGCCTCAGCCTCCCAAGTGCTGGAATTACAGGTGTGCACCACCATGCCCAGCCATACTGTATTACTCTTGGCAAGAGATGATGTGCTACAGTTGTCACACAGGAGATGGTCAGAAATGACCAGATTTAGGGTGTATTTTCGAGGCAGAACCCTTAGGGATTGCTAGTGGTTAAATGAAGGAATGAGGTAATAGCAAAAAGAACAATTAAAAAAGAAATACTGGGAAAAGGGATAGTAGCTTCTGTAAATGCTCAGACGAGGGTGGACTCCAGTGGCCTGCAGTGGCTCTGCCAGGCCAGATGAGGCCCACCATGCCAGAGGACCTCAGTGAGAAGGTGCATTGTGGACAAACCCAAGTCCCTGCTCGGGAGTGACAGCGCCACACAGCTGCTACCCTGGGAAGGGTGTGTCAAGGGGGCAGAGGAGCCCAGGCCTCAGTGTGCCAAACGGAATCCACACCCCTGCTGTTGTGTGACGTGAGCCCCACCAACCCGGGTCTCAGGCTTCTGAAGCAGTTTGTGACGTGGGAGCTGGTGACACAGACTCACCACTGAAGTCAGAAACAAGACACTCTGGGAATGGCGTTTTCTCCCTTCTCTGCTCCAAAAACATGTGTCCTCCCAGGTACCAAAGCTGTCGGGCACCTGTCCACTCAGGCCACAGCAGAAAGGAGAGTCAAGCTAAATAGCAATGCCCCCACAGTGCACCGCGCATACCTGTCTGCTTTCCTGATTTTTGCTTCTCTTTCTGTCTTCGGGTGATACTGTCCCTTAACCGTTTAAGATTCTCCTTTAAAAAAAAAAAAAGAGTTTAAATATACTCCAGAATTATACCCTTTGAACATTAGAGTTATTTTCTGATTGTATGCTGCATGCAAAGTCTATCACACTGCAATACCATTTTCAAAATGCA
Organism: Fukomys damarensis; assembly: GCF_012274545.1. NCBI lineage: Eukaryota > Metazoa > Chordata > Mammalia > Rodentia > Bathyergidae > Fukomys > Fukomys damarensis. The sequence goes on from NW_022900920.1 coordinate 1,299,370, forward strand.
AATGAGGCTCGGTGTAGTTGTTTTTAGACAGACCCAGATCCTCATCAAAGTTGTGTCCAAAGAGAAGGCCCCTCTTTCACAATACGATGTCTTCCCTCTCCTCTGGCTCCCAGCTCTGTTCCCTGCTCTATAACGCCTTGCCTTTCCCTATGGACACCATGTAACAAAACCAGTCTCTGACCTACTCACAGATACTCTGCATCCTTCCTCCCTCCGCTGACCTTGAAAGAGGCTGAGTCCTCTCAATGAGTTTGTTCCAGGCCTGGGTCAAGCAAGACCCCCCTTTGTTCCTGATGGCCTTCAGCCATCTGGCACATGGATTACACCATTCTGCCTCTGTGTGTGTATGTGTGTGTGTGTGTGTGTGTGTGCGCGCGCGCCTTGCCTCTTCAGGATACACAGAATCTTCAAGGGCAAAAGACTAAGTCTTGTACAGTTTGGCCATCTGGTCCAGTGTAGTCATTCAATAAGTGTTAAACAGATATTTTAGGGTTAAGATTTTTTTCTATTTTAGTCAGCCAACACCAGTGTCTAAGCATTCTAGGGAAGTTAAGCGCCTGAGCTTTCAACACCATGAGGAAAATGTCCAATCAATCTGGCTGAAGCAGAAAGTTCAGTGAGGGAATCACCAGAGGCCAAACTGGAAAGGTTAGCTGTTTTTCACTTACAGGCTGAGAAATGGAGCCTTATGCAGGAAGCAACAGAAATCTGAAAGCTGTGAGGTGATCCTGGCTTTAAGATTCTGGTGAACTGGAAGGGGAGGAGTTGAAGGCAAGAAGACCCACCTGGAGATGAAGCAGCAGGCCATCTGCAGGGACAGGGCTGTTAGTGGTATGTGGTTGGGAAATTGAAAAGATAGGGAGAGATATGAGAGGAAAACCACCACAAAGCAAGAGCAGGCAAGGCATGCAGCTGATTGGAGAAAAGGAAGCTGGGAGAAGAGCCTCAGAAACTTGAAGTCTGACTTGAAGTCTCTGGGAGATGGCAGAGCAGTAAATAGAAAGAGGGAGTCAGGAAAGAAGTAGCCTTGAAAGATGCTTGTTGTTGGACATGCAGCAGGTCTAGGGAAACTCAGGAGGACCCACCCAGCTGGTGGCTGAGGAGTCATGGGGCTGGAGACACAAACTCGAGTATCACCTGCACAGAGGAGGTGCTGAAGGGAACCTGGGCAGCACTCGTTTATGGAAGGGGGAGCTTAAGAAGATAGAGGAACAGACTGAAAGGCAGAGGAAAAGAAGATGGGTCACCTGACGGATAGCCTCCTTATCACCAGCCACGGATGGGGGAGGCTTAGGAAGCATCAGGAAGCTGTCCAAATGTGCTCCAGTGGGCTAGGGTTCTCTACTGTGCGGAATATAAATTGCAGCTATCTCTTGCACTCAGCGTGAGTTCTGGGCAAGTTCATGGGAAAGAAGAGGCCTATTGATAGTTCATATTTTGTATGGATTTGCTCTGCACCATACATGGGCCTTACAGGCTTGAATCATCTGGCCCTCCCCTTCACTTTTCAGAGGTAGAGAAAGGGAGGCACAGCAATGTCAAGATCACCCAACTGCAAGTAGCAGAACAAGAATACAAACTTTGGCTGCTGCCTCCAGAACCCTGGCTTCCTATACAGCTGTGGTGCTACCCGGCCACACATAATGGTAAGGAAAAAAATCCCTGTTTGGCCACGGCTGGACTTCTCTCAGCAGGCCTGTAGTTGTCCTGGGGCACATGAGTGAGGTGGATCCTGCTTCCTGCATTCACCATTCAGGATGATGCACAGTCACTCGCAAAGATATATTGACAGTGTTTACAGGCACAGCCACAGGTGCTCAGCTGGAGCAACACTGGACAATTGCCACCCGCCTCCCTCACCGCCCAGTGGCCAAGTGACATGAAATGGCTTCTGATAGTGCTGGCTACCTGCTGGAAGCGAAAGGACTCAGATCGTTTCTTCTGGTTGAGCTGCCATTCCTTGAAGTGCAGCACAGCCTCATCCACGTTGACGATGCCCAGCTTCACCTGCTCCTGCAGGGTGATGAGCTGCCGCTGGCCTGGCGTCTTCATCCCAGCGAATGGGTCATACACACTTGACTGGGGCCTGTCTCTCCAAGGTCTGACAGGCGGCTCTGAAAAGGTAGCAGAACATAGCTTTGACAGCTCCTCAGTATGTGTATGTGAGGTCAGGGGGCAAGGAATGGGTGACAAGGCTGCTGACAGATTCAAGAGGGCACACTGCAAAGAAGGAGCACACACAGTACTTCTCAATCCTGATACCACTGACATTTGAGGCCGGAAGGTTCTTTGTTGCGGAGCTATGCTGTGCCTTGCAGGATGTCCAGCAGCACTGTCAGCCTCTACCCACTGGGTGCCAGCAGCACTCTTTTCCCCAATTGTGACAACAAAAAATGTTCTCAGATACTGCCAACTGTCCTCTGGGGAGGGCAAAATCATCTCCACATAAGAAATGCTGCTTTAGACTTAATCACTTCTAGAAGAGAATATATAAGAAGAGTCTAGCCAAGATGCATCTCCCAGCCCTATCTCAGCAGCGATTATAGACTAATTGGCATGAAATGCCAGAGGACACAAAACACCAATGACATTGTGACCCAGGCCCAGTAGTACCAGGTATTGATGAAGTGCTGGGTTATAGCTAGCTATTCTTGGGCTGCTCTGTTCCAGGCTCTCTTTCATATTACAAATGCATAGTTCTCTGCTTTGGAGAACCTGGGAAAACATAAAGCCAACCACTCCCTCCCCAGTTCTGCAAGGAATGATCTACTTGCAGAGACGACAAGGCCACTGGCACTTGTGAAGACAACTTGACATTGTATTTCTTGATACATTTAGGGCTATTTGACTCCACATCTCTCCAGCATGGGCACTAGGATTCAAGGACACAACAAGATGGAAAAGAGAAATGGCTTCACCAATGAATGTTGGGGGGGAAAGTGGAGTTTATCTATTATTTGTCCAGCCATTCACTCATCTGAGTACACATAATCACATACCTTTTAACCATGTTTGGCCTTTTTAAGGTTTTGAGAGATGGGGTAGAAGAGAAAGCAAAAGCATAAGCCAATCAAATCAGTTCCAATCTCCTACTACCATAGTCTTTTGAGATGCCTTTAAATGCTTATATTGAGTCACGGCTACTTTCCAAAAGAATCCTCAATGGGATAATGAATGCCTCTATTTAGTACAAGCAAATTAATGACAGGAAGGAGAGCATTTAGCTCCTCAAACTTCCATAAAAAGTCTTTAAAAGAATGGAATGTCCAAGTCCTTACCCAACAGCAAGAAAATGTCTTGAAAATTAAAGATTAATTAAAGCACAACTGAGCTAGTAAACAGCCCAGAAGGGCTGTGTCACAGATAAAGATTGAGTGCTGGGCAGCCCACTGGCACCCTGTTGGCATTAATCTCAATGTCCAGATTGTACTTCTATGTGCTGACACTTTCTGGTATTTTCATGCTCCTCTCAGTACAGGACTCTCAGACAGCTGCTCCATCCTAAGGCATCTCTTGAGTCGCTATTTTGCAATGTGAAGAAGCCATTACCCTAAGAAATCTCTGAGGTATGAGCTCTCTATCCCATTAAAGTTCCACTAATAACAAAAGGAAGTTAAGCACAAGGTGACTTACCTTTCAGGAGGCTCTCTGAGGAAACATACAAATTCCCAGACTGCTCTTGACTTTTTTCTCCAAAAACTGTGAGAGAAAGAATATTCTAAGTAAAATGCCAAGTTTTTTCTTTCTCTTTAAAAAAAACTTTTTAACTTTGTTATTAGTATATGTTTGCAGTACATGCAGTTTATAATCATCTTGAGGAGTGCACACATGTAAATAATATAGCTTGTTTCTTTTTTTTAATCCTCTTCCCCTTCCTTCCCACCTTCCTCTCTCCTCCTCTAAATTCCCTTTCCTCATTTTCAGTTTTATTGATATTATTAATCTTAGTTCTTGTTTATGACATACAATGTTTGCATTCATAATTCCTAAGGATTCTATAACATTTTATATTTTTACAAAAAATACATAAGATCCTAATGGTATAATTGACAATGTGAAATAGGAAGAAAAGGGCTAAAGGTGTAGGGAAAGGGGGAAGGGTAGGGGAAAGGGAATAAGGGAAAAGAAAAAAATATGAGAAAATGAAAAAATGGAAATAAAGTGTTTGTAAATGGGGAGGGGTGGAGGAGATGAAGAGAGGGCAGGGACAAGGGGAAAAAATAAGAACCAAGACCTGTCGTGTAAAGGTACAAGATCCCAAAAATGAATGTAACTGAACTGTATACCTAAAATGTACCAATAAACTCAATGAGGAAAAAAAAATCTTGTGCAAAAAAGGATGTACTATCCCATTATTACAGTTCTCTAAATAAAAACTTCTGAAAGAGACAACTAATGAGAAGCTGTAGAGATTGTCACATAAGACAGGCCAGACAGACTAGCTGTCAAACTGAGAAAGCCAAAGCTAGCAAAAGGGCATGGTCAGTGCTTAAAGAAAAGGGTAAAAAAAGAAAAAAACAGCATTAAAGAAAAGGACAACAGGAACAAGGAAATATGCCCAGGTCATGAACACCTGAAGCTAGTCATGGGAGACCTTGAAGAAGAAGGATAAAAGGAAATATCTAGCATTTAGGCCAACGATGCCATGAGACCCGACTCTAAGCAGTGAAGTGTGTGCAGAGCTCCAAAGTAACTAAAATCAGTCACTGAGGAAGGCACAGAATCAGAAAGGAGAATGAATACAGCAAAGTAACAAATACAATACACCCTTAGTGCTAAGATGGCATGGTCATTTTGGTTCCCTGGGCTCAGATTGAGATGTTCCTGGATTCAAATCCTGGCTCTGACCCTTAGGAATTATACGATCTTGCACAAGAGGCATGACCTCTTCCTTCCTCCACCTCTTATTTGTAGAATGAGGAAGGTAACAGTATTTCCACTGGGTTGTCCTGAGCATTAAGTGAGTTAATACATGGAAAGTGCTTAGGATAGAATTCAGCACGTGTAAGCACTAAGGGCTAGATTTTATTATCATTATTCTTATCTAAACTTCAAGACTGATGCTGGTAAGACAGCAGGACCTTGGTGTGCTAGTTAACTCAAGCGATGTCTACATGGTATCTTACAATTTAAAAGTGCTTTCTGCATGAATGCTTTTATCTGACCCTCAAATAAGACTGTGGTATATTATCAGGGATTACTATGACATATATATTAGTGTAGACATGTATCACTATGATAACCATTTTAGAGATAAGGAAACTAAAGATAAAAGGAGCAAAACAACTTATCCGATGTCTATACTGTACACCAGAAAATGCAAGATCCAAGAGATGAACCCAGGTGTTCTGGCCTCCAGCCCATCACCCCTTCTGTCACCTCATGCTTGTCTCCTTTCCTCTGCTTGCTCATGGTTTCCCAGCAAGTCCACTAGGGCTTGGGAATGCACAGGGCTTAGGAATCACCTGGGTCGACATCTCAGTCATCTCCCCAGTGAGGTACCATCTACACCTCCCCGATCCCCTCTACCCTTTAGGAATTGCCAGTATATATCTGCACGCTTCTTACTGTGGTTCCCTCAGATACAGATCGTAAGCTAAGGATCTGAATGTAAGTAGTCTAGTTGGGAGGTGACAGAGCCAAGGCAAAGGCAAAAAATGTTGGGCTATCAAGCACTGACAGCCATGGACAATCCTAGGATTCCCTAAAAAGCAACATGGAACATCCAATTCAGAGTTTCCAGAAGGGCAAACAAACCGGGATATTCATCCACAAACTCTCAGCAGTCATTAATTGAGGACAGAGGCCACTGTGCTAACTCTCTAGTGCTTCCAGCTTCTCTTGCAAGGGGGTAGAGGAGGTCTTAGGCCAGAGAAAGCCTTCAGGCTAAGAGACAATAGTGAAGACAGGTGGAATCTGGCAAGATGGCACAAAAATGTAGAGAGCCAGGGGGACAAGGGCAGGACACCAAACGGTATCTGCTGTATATGCCAAAGAAAATGCTACCCAAGGCTGGCCAGACCACTGATGGCATTTGGCAATACAGAGCATCCCATAATGTATTACAATGCAATTTAGGGTTGCTAGATTGAAAGGACCAAAGCCAAAGCCAAGATAGTGAAGTACTTGGAACATACTTACACTAAAATGGCTGCTTATCTGCAATTTAAAGTTAACTGAACAGCCTGTATTTTACCTGGCAACCCAACCCAGTTTCTGGGAGCTCTGGATAAGCAATGCCTACCCCAATATATGATCTCACTTCATCACGGTTTGTACAATATGCTTATATTAAAAACAGAATACAGACCTAGAGCACAGATCTGGGAATTCTACTCTTATAATACTTACATAACCAAGACCTGAAAGACATCAAGCTGATGATACCATCTAACTGGTTTCCCAGGGGCAATTATGAAGAAGTTGAAATCCAATGTTTTATTGATGTAAATAGGCAGGGAGCCCAACATAGTAGCTAAAAGCCAGGGCTATGGAGGTAGAACTCTTGCTTCAAAGCCTGGCTGAGCTGCATAGTGATTGAGTAATCTTTGTAAGCCTCAATTTACCTATCTGTAAAATGTGAATGATGCTCCTAACCTAAAAGGTTATTGAAGCGATTAATTGTAAGGTTATATGTAAGGATTAAAATTCAATAAATGTCACCTATTAAAAGTATTAATAATAGTAACAAGAAGGGGTTTGGGAGACAAAAATGTACAGGTTTTTGTTGACCCATTTTTCCAAATGCACATGAATGCCTCCAGGAAGGAAATCTGTTCATTGCCCCCATCTCGCTCCAAAATTTGCTCTGAGCTATGACCTTATCTCCTGGGGCTTGCTGGAAAACATCCAGGAAAGGAGTCACTGGGTCACGCTTCAGAAAGCCAAGAGATCTGCAAAACTGATGCTGAGAAACTCTGAAGACCCCTGTGGACGACGTTATTCCCTGCGACACTTGCCTTTAGAAATGTATGGTTCATTGTCAGGCAGCTGATGAGCACTTGGAGCGCTGGCCTCTGGCCTGGGCACAGGGAGAGGAGGCCTGCTGGCCAGGTCCATGCAAAAGGCCTCTTCATCTTCCACTGTGTGATAAACATCTTCTTCCCCACCAAGATGGTACTGATCTCTCTCCAAACTGGTCATTCCTACGCTGCTGCCTAGAAACACAAAGAAAGGCGATTGAGAGCAGTAGCCAAGCCAATCAGATGATGTCAGTCATGAGAACACAGTGACATTTCCTGACTAGTACAATTAGGGCTCCAGGCAAAAGGGTCCCCCCACATCATCTGGTCAGAACATCAAAGGCAGGTGGGACAAAAATCAGCATCTCTTTCATTTGCCACCAACACTGGTGCAGCCAGAGAAGTGAGTACTAGGCCCTATAGCTTCAATTTTACTCTAGGATTCTATTATTCATCCCATTAGAACTAAGAGAAAGAAGGTACAACCTCCAAAATCCACAGGCACTTGGTGCTATGTTTTATAACTAGATGCCCCCCAAAGCCTCATGAGCTCATAGGAAGGGCTTTCAGGAGGTGACTAGATCATTGGGGTGTCATATTCATCAGTGGATCAGTCCGCTGATAAGTTCATAACTAAACATGATGTTGAGAGATGCAACCCAGTCAAAGGAAGCGGGTCACGAGGGGTGCTGCTTGGAAGGGTATATTTCCCTCCTCCCTTCATCTCTCTGTTTCCTGCCTGCCATGCAATGAACAGCTCTCCTCTGCAATAGCCTGCCTTGGAGCTGACTATGGACTATACTCTCCAAAACTGTGAGCCCAAATAAACCTTTCCTCTTTAAAGCTCTGGGTGTTTTGTTGGGGACTGTGGCTCAGGGATAAGAAGTAACGAAGAACCACCCATTGGTGTTAGGATAGCAGTGTAAGATGTTCTACCAGAGATGCCAGCATCTCCTTCATTCTCCTTAACACAGTTCCGAGGACTTCCTCTGTGCCAAGCACTGTTCCGAGTGTATCGGTCCACATCACTATCTTCTCTGATTTTATAAGAATGCAGCGGAATATCTGTACTCCTCAATCTCATTTGGCAGATGAAGAGGATTTAAGGATTTAAATAACTTGCCCCAAACCACTTAGAGTCAGGTTGGCACCCAAGAAAGCAGACTCCAGCTTGTATTCAATCTCCATGATCTGCTGCTTCTTATCTCTGCTCCCTTGTTGCTCCTCCCTGACCACACAGATCGCGGACGGAAAGCTTGCTTCCCACCCTTTGTCCCCCAGGTCCCCCCATCTTAATATTTCTCTGCAAAGTTCCGTTTCTGCTTCCTAGTACCATTCAGTCGGCAAAGGTTTATTAAATACCCATTTAAGATTCCACAATGAATGGAGCTTGGCTTTCTGCCTATGGAATCTCCAATCTAGTGATTTATTGGGAAATGTTGCTGTTGTTGTTGTTGTTGTTGCACCTTCAGAGTCTGCTTCCGTTTGCTCTTGGTTTTCAGTACCATGGGTCTAGAAGATTGATCAAGCTGGTCTCACTCATTAGCGGACTCTAGTGCCCAAGGCTCTGCCCTCAAGATAAGTTTCCATTTATCTGCTCATTTTTGAATATGCTGTACAAGGAGCTGAGGAAACTCTAGGGAGCCTTGTCCAGTGTTAACCAAAACAGGGTGTGCTGGCAGAGCTGCCATGTGCCCCACTCACTTCCTCAAGTGCCCGATTATGCTTCAGTTCATCCTGCAAAACTCTTGTCTGCCTCAGGAATGTTGTTCCTCTGCCTGGAACCTTCTCTTAACGCTGTGCCAAGCCAACCCAGCCTCCCTCCATGCTTCAGCAGAACGGTCACTTCTGACACAGGCCTCACTGACCACCCAGTCTAAACAGGGTCAGCCCTGGCCGGGGATTTAGCTCATTGGTGCCGCCACCTGCCTCACAAGCACAAGGTCCTGAGTTTGATCCCTGGTACTGCAAATAAATAAATAAATTGGGTCAGCCCACTATTCATCCTCACCATGCCTAATCCTTTGCCTCCACAATCCTGCCACGGCATCCCTTAAACATTAATCAGTGCGTTGGACTGTTTCCTGACTCTTTCGCTCCCTTGACTGTCAGCTGCAGAAGGGCAGTCCCTGCCCGCCCCCGCCATGTTATTCTAGAGACAAACACAGGGCCTAGGAACTCACCAAAGCTCAATTCTGTTATTGCAGTTTCTCAGGATTATTCTTATAACGAATGGATAAATGAATTCTGGGTGAAATATGTAGGCCAAACAGAGATACACAACAGGTTTGTTCCTTTCCCAGGAGTTTGTGTACTGTATTCATCTTCTTTCCTGGTGTCTTTCAAATCTGGCTAGGCAGATCTCTGGGGGCTTTCAGGCAACATTAAGGACTACTGCATGATCAGAGTAAGAGGTAAGCCTTTTCTCCCATGACAGGACAAAGCTTTATGGCTTCAGAAACTGAGAAAGCCATGTGTGTGGACCTTGGCACAAATAGCATTTACTTCCCTTAGCAACATCCGTCTACACATGGGTATTTGTTGGAAGCTTCATGCAAGGAGTACCACCTTCAAGGAGGGAGGAGGGGTGGTGTGGGGGTGGTGTGCACCAGGGGTCCCATGTCCTTCTCTCATTGCATCGGCAGTTACAGGCAATCACTTCAACAACTCTTTTGGCTCCTACTGGCCAAATAAATTTTCAGGAAGACTATTCAGTCCCACCCAGCTGCCAGATTCCCTGGGAACCTCAAAGGAACTCAGTTCTGGGGCTATTGTGTTCCCTGACAGAATAAATTCTGAACCTATTGCTCTGCTACTCCCATCTTGATCATATTATGTTATTTAAAATAATTAACTAATAGCCGGGCATGGTGCTGCACGCCTGTAACCCTAGCACTTGGGAGGCTGAGGCAGGAGGATCGCTGTGAGTTTGACACCAGCCTGGGCTACATAATGAGTTCCAGGTCAGTCTCAACTACACAGTGAGACCCTCTCTCAAAAAACCAAAAAAATAGGGCCGGGGATTTAGCTCAGTGGTTCTACCAACTGCCTTGCAAGAGCAAGGACCCGAGTTCGATCCCCAGTACCCCCCCAAAAAAAACCAAAAAAATAAAAAAAAGTTAAAAAAATAAAATATTTAATTATTACATTAAATAACAAACACCGTTGATATGTTTCAAGGACTGCTCTGTGCCAGGTACTGCATTTTATTGGGGACACAAAGTTAATCCCTGCCAAGAACTCCTGACAACTCTCTGGAGCTAACTGGCTGAAGGCCACAGGACTAGGGTACAGGGACAAGCCTTACAATCTGGTCCTAGATCTGTCCAGCCTTATCTCCACATTTCCTTCCTTTTCCTTTACAGACATCTTATCTGTAGTTTTCAAACTAATTCTTCAGAGCTGCATAACCCCAAAAGATGTTTCTAGAATCTCATCAGGTGGAAATGAGAGGCCAAGCAGAGAGACTGAGAACAGTTCCACTTTCCTCTGTGTTGTAGACTAAGCCTTCAGGTAAGGTTTTATTTGAAATAGTGTTTTAGACCTTTTCTACAGCCCTGGTTGGGAATATAAGCTTGGTAAAACAACAGAGAAGAGTGTTTTGGTACTGTCAAAATTAAGAATACACACTTCCTTAGATCCAACAATTCTACTTCTAGTAATTTATAGTACATGTAGACTCAAATATATGAAAAGATATTACACAATACAAAGATATTCATTCAGGCAAGGTTTATACAAGCAAAAAGCTGGAGACAACCTAAATAGTCTCAACAGGAAACTGGAAATACACTAGGTAATATTATACATAGTGACTATGTGGCTGTTTAAAAATTAATATTGTGCTGGGATATTACTTGTGAATAACAGGAAAAGGAGACATATGTATGTATGTACATATTAACATGTCCAGAAATTTTCCAGAGCATCGAGGGAAGGAGGGAAACTTATTTTCATTGCTTATTTTTTGTATCATTTGGATTTTTATTATTCACATGCAGAACTTTTATGATAGTCAACAACAGCAACAGGCAGAGATAAAAAGAAACTGAAAGAGGGTTCTATTGTTAAAGAAAGAAAAGAAAGTGCTGCTCTAGACCTGAGGTTCTCCAAATGAGTTCTTGAACCACCTAAGGAAGTCAAGAAGATGAATCTTGGGTACCATCCAGAATCCCCTGAATCAGGCATTCTGCAGGTGGGACCAGAGATGGTATCTTATTTAACAAGCCCTTCACATGGGCCTGATGTACACTCAAGTTTCAGGATCACTGCTAAAGGAAATAGTTTGGAAAGCTCTGGTAGCTGGTGTGTACCGAATACCTATTGTGTGTCACATAGTATGTGACACCTTCCCTACTGCATCATCAGAGTCTTATCGGACACAGCAACCGGCCCAAGATTAAGGTAAGTACAAGCCCAGGAGCAGAATCTGTCTATGCAAAGCCCTCTTGAGTCCCTTAGACTGCCCAACACCAATGTCCAAACCCAAGTCATCCCACCACACTTGGGACATTTTTCTTTATACCACACTGTACTTTTCATACTGAATGAAAGTTCACTTGGAGTATGTGTCTGTCTCCTCTGTGGGGCAGAACTGAGTGTTACTGATACCCGGACACCAATGTTTGGCACAAACTAGCAGTTTAATGAATGATTAAAAAATTGTCTCTTCAACTCAGGACCAAATGTTGAGACCAAGATGATCAGAGGCTCTCGTCTAATTCCTAACCCCAGTGTTCTTACCATGTGGCCACATGATGTCCCTTCTCAGGAAAGGGAGGAACAGTTTTACTTCCATTCAGAAGGTGGCAGTGTACCCAAGGGTCACAGCAGGGACTCTGAGCAAGGTTGGAAGGTTCCTACACTCTTCATATCTCTGATTCTTCTCTCACAAAATGAAGATGATAGTACCCACCTTACGAGGTTGGATCACGAAGTGATCACACACAAAACACTTAAAGTAGGTCTGCTACACCGCTAAAGACTGCAAGGCAGACCTGAGGCCAAATGACATGGTGGCAGCAAATCCCATGTCTAGGCCTGTCCGTGCCGCTCTTGGGACCACGTGCTGGTCCAGGCACTGACTAAGAGACTGATCTGTGGCTGCGCAGAATGCCCCAACACTTGGTTTTAAAGCAGGGGTCAGCAAGTATTAAAGGTACCGATAGGAAATATTTCAGGCTGTCCAATCCGTTGAAACTCCAACTCTGCCCTGATAGAATGCAAGCAGCCACAGATAATTCTGAGTGGGTATGGTATGTTCTGAAAACACTTTATTTACAAAAACAGACAGCTGGCCAGGCTGTTGTTTGTCTGTCACTGCGTGACAGATTTTTCATTCTCCTTACTGCCCAAACCATTTGTTTTTTAGAGTCCCATCCTCTTGACACTTGGCCTTCTATATCTATGTGATTAATGGATGCATTATAAATTACTAATGATTGAACAGGGTTAAGTAATTACTCATACAATTTAACACCTTTCATCTATGAAATTATCATTATCATTATTATAAACTTTTGTTATGCTCTTGTTATATGCTGGGGTCTGGTCTCAGGCCTAAGGTACAACTCATTTAACCCTCACAACATGTATCTCATTTTACGACTGAGGGAGCTGAATAACTTGCCCAAAGTTTTCCAGGCAACCGAAGAGAGAAATGAATTTAGGACCGAGCCCATGTTCTTTACCACTCTGCAGTGGAACCTTGACTTAGTCAGATTTGGGTATCTTCCTCTCCCTCACCAGAAAGTAAAATGTCTTTAGAAAACCAATCATATGCTATTTCTGTGTATCCCCCCAACCCCAACATCTGTAATGATGCTTTGTACATAGTATGTACTCAACAAATTTCGGTCAAATAAAAATAGGCATATGTGTTTTAAAAGAGGTCTTGCTGAAGCCAACTGGGTTAGCCAAGTAACTGGCTCCACTGGTGGAAACTTCCGGCCTACATGTAACAGGCCAATGGGGGAGGGTGGGGTGGCCAGAACCGGCAGGCAGAGCACCTTCCGTCACATCGTATGCCACGCACACAGCCCCTCATTCCTTGGGTGGAGTACCGAGTACCCTTCACATGGAATCAAGCAATGTCTGTTTCTCTTTTTTTTTTTTTTGCTTCCCTGTTCATAGCTACCACTTACCTTCTAAAAACTTGCGGATCATAGAATCCTTAGTAGGCCTAGAGAAACCATCACCGGAGACTGTGTTAGATGTATTTGCCTGAAGCATTTCAACATCTAGAAAGAAAAGGAGACTAAGAGTCAATGTGGGGTTCTTTCAAATAGGCATGGTGATCTTACAGGTGGATTTCCACCGTTTGAAAACTTTCTTAAAAGATTCAAGCATTCATCCATCCATTCATTCATCCTTCCTTCCATCTATTCATCTATCATCTACCATAAGGACACCCAGAAAGTACTAAGAATAAATGAGAGGAACATTTACAAACCCAAGGTCCCTTCTTCGGCCACAGGCCTCAAAAGGTATAGTTATACTCACATGCACTGGAGAGAATAAGCTTCTTTTGAAACATGCATTGTAACACTGTTTATTAGAGCAAACAAACAAGCTAATGGATGCAGGAACAACAAATAATAGACAAACTGTGGGGGTCTCTTCAAACAATGTAATATTATGCAACAGTTAAAAATAAAAATGAATTGGAACTACTCCTCCAACACAGTTATACCTCAAAAACGTAACAGTGAAAAAGTTACAGACAGATAATTACAATATGAAATTGTTTACAAAAATCTTGATGGCCTATAGAACAATATAAATTATAATTATATAATTATATAATTATAATATAAATATAAATTATTTATGAATTCATAAATATACTAAGAACAGTAATTGTGGAATTCTGGTAGTGGCTACTTCTGGAGAGAGAGGGAGGACAAGTGGATTCCAGAAGGTAACAAAGACTGCACCTGGACCACAATATCTGATTTTTAAAAACTGTCAAAAGATGTGAGACCAAAAAAGAAAGAAAAAGAAGTACATATTTTTGTATTAGTCTGATGGATTTAAAGAATTAGAATCTTCAAAAAAATACATTTCAGATAAGTAATTACCCAAAGGGACAGATGTAAGATTATATTTCTGTATGTAAAACAAACTTCATAAAGAGATGTAAGAAACTGAAATCAGTGGTTTCTTGGGAACTGAAAAGGAGACAAGGAGTGGAGAAAGTCACTCTACTGGTCACCTTCTTAGATTTTAGTTTTTTAGGCCAGGGATTTAGCTCAATGGCACCGCACCTGACTTACAAGCGCAAGGTCCTGAGTTCGATCCCCAGTAACAAAAAAATATATATATTTTTTAGTTTTTTAGTTTTTCTAAATGTAAAGAAATGTAGTGCTTTGTTTATATTATCTTACTTTCCAAAAGACACACAAACTAAAAGCCAACCTCGTTATTCCTTCTTCTTTATAGGGGATTCACTGCCCTGAATGTAATGCACCTTAGAATCTGGACACAAAGCCCTGAAGTTCGAAACAAGGAACCAGTTAAGTGAATCACTATCATTTCTATCATCCCTGAATTCTACAGGAGGTTGTGGAGACATGGGGGGGTGGGTAATAAGATAAGAACTCACACTTTATTCTTGAAAATTGAAGACAAAAATTCTACTTATTCTAAATTTTCAGTTTAATTCATTTAATTATGGTTTTGTGGATCATTCCCCCATGCAGTTAGAAAGTTGGGAAGAACGGCATATTTATTCTATAGGTGTGCACCCTGTTGGAAGCAGGACTCTCCTCTACCTGACCAAAATCTAGTGTTATCTGCCATCCCTACCCTGACCCTAAATTCCACACCCAGCCCGCTGATCCTGACCTCAGTCAATTTTGAAAATCTTTATTTTGAAACTCTGCATCGGCCCAACAATGAAGCACAGAGTAACACTCCCAAGTGCAGACCTGGCTGAGTCAGACACTACTACATACAAGGGGAGAAAGAAATTCTTCAGGCCTATTGTCAGGGTTGAACTCTCTAGAAAATACAGCTGGCTAAGGCCGCAGTGTCTCCTCTCCAAGAACCTGGGCACAGCAGGCTCGGGATAGTTTTAATCACCATGACCAAATCTCCCATATAGGCAACACCAGAGCACAACTGTCACATACACAATGTGTCATCCCTGCTGAGAGAGAGGTAAAAGGGTTATGGGATGGTCTATCTGTTCTGGCTAAAAAGTTCAATTTAAGAGAACTGATTTCCTTATCTGAGAGTAGTTGCAAAATTAAGAGTTACAAAAAATTAGAAAAACAAAATATGGAAGAAAATGGCAGCAGCAACAGCAGGCCTGTCTGAACCTGGGTGGTAATAGAAAAACTGGCCCTGGCACCAAAACCCCCATCTTAATGTGCTGAATGTTGGGGGCTTAAAAGAATTCTTTAAAAGAAGAGAAAACAAAAAAGAATGCATACCAGTAACAAAACATATCAACACCATGACCCTCTGATCTGATGCACTGAAAAGGATCTAACATCATTCCTAAGCATTCTTCCCAAAATTCGTAATTTCAGTCCCATCACAGAAAACACCAATATATTCAAGTTGGGGGATATTCTGTGAAAAAAATAATTCCTCAACACTCTTCCAAAGTGCCTTGACATGGAAAGATCGAGGAACTTCTACAAATTGGAGGACACTAAAGAGAAATAATGAATACATCATAGGGTCTGGACAGGATTCCAGAACAGGGAGCAAACATTGGTGGGGAAAATCAGTGAGATCTAAACAAGGTCTACAGTTCCGTTAGAAGGGCTATGCCAATGTAACCTTCTCACTGTGCTCCATGTAATATGGTTACTAAGATTCTCAGTAGCCTGAGTGGAAATATGCAGGAACACTAGTGTTTCCCATCTTTCAAGTCTAAAGGTAGCCCAAAATGACTTTCTTTGAAAGGAGGAGAATAAATCAGAAAAAGAGAGGAGAAACTGTGGCAGAGATGCTGAGCTTCTTTCCTGTCCCCTTACGTCATCAAGATGAGCCACTTGTGGAGCACAATGAAGAATGCCCAAAGCAGTCTGAGGGGCGAGCCATCTGTGACCGTCACCCCTTAACAGGTGGTTCGGAGCATGATTTGGGCAGTGGACCCGTGTGGCGTCCGTGGTGACCCAGTGCTACGGTTTGGGTCTGGATGCCCCTCCAGGGTCTCACATGCTTAGAGGTAGGACTTTTGGAAGCTGACTGGACTACTAAGGCCCTACAGGATACTTGCTGTGAGGAGGTGGGGCCTCGTTAGAGGCCAGTCCCTGGGGGTGTGAGCTGCCTAGAAGGGTACATGTCCCTCCCTAATTCCTCTCTTTGTTCTCTGCTTCCCGGTCACCATGACATAAGCAGTTTTCTTCTGCCCAGAACCTTTTGCCATGTGTTCCTGTGTTTAAATCTGCTGAACATGGACTAAAGCTTCTGAACGGTGAGCCAAAATAAACATCGCCTTTCTTTTTCTTTTTGGTACCAGGGATCAAACTTTGATCCTTGAGCTTGTGGGGCAGGCGGCGGAACCACTGAGCTAAATCTCAGACTAAACATTGCCTTCTTTAAGTTGTAGGTGTTAGGTATTTTGTCCCAACAAGAAGGAGGTAACTAAGACACCCAGCCTCCTTGGTAGAGAGTGTGTGGTAGGTGATTAGAAGCTTGTACATCAGGTCAGCTGGTTTGTTTTTGTTTTGTTTTATTTTTTGTACTGGGGATCAAACTCGGGTCCTTGCACTTGTGAGGCAGGCGGCGGAACCACTGAGCTAAATCCCCAGCCCTGTCTTTTTGTTTGTTTGTTTATTTTGTTTTGTTTTGTTTGTTTTTTGGTACCAGGGATAGAACTTGGGACCTTGCGCTTGTGAGGCTTGTTTTATGTTTTATTTTTTGTACTGGGGATCAAACTCGGGTCCTTGCACTTGTGAGGCAGGCGGCGGAACCACTGAGCTAAATCCCCAGCCCTGTCTTTTTGTTTGTTTGTTTATTTTGTTTTGTTTTGTTTGTTTTTTGGTACCAGGGATAGAACTTGGGACCTTGCGCTTGTGAGGCAGGTGGCGGAACCACTGAGCTAAATCCCCGGCCTGCACATTAGATCAGAAGGCCTATATTCCAATTCTGATTTTCCCACTTCTTCTGTTTTCTGGTTGTATGACTACACACCCACCAGCCCAATACCGACTAATCTTTAAGGTCAAATGGAATGCCCTGATTCACAAGATGACCAAGCTAGGCATCACTCTACTCACAAGAACACAGGATACTGGCCAGCACGACAGCACCAAGAAGCATTCGTCAACTAGGAGCATCCAGGGCCAGGCCAGAAGCCCAAGTGCAATGAGATGAGGCCCACAGCAAGCAGGTGCAGGAGCAGGAGCTGCACTGGCGTCCCACAGGAGCGCCATCTCTCAGCACCTCCAGAAGCCTAGCTTCCAGGGTTCCCCTAAAGGAAATGCCAGGGTGCGGGATCTTCGAGAAGCCCAGGCTATGGGGCCCTTTCAGGTACGCGTAATTTATGTACCGCTCCTCATAGATGTTTCCCAGGTCCCTGTAACCAATCCACAGCTATTTTGATCAAAGGTAACATTGCCTAGAAACGGTTGACATTTGGCGCTTATCAGGTTACTAGGGTAACAGAGCTAGGAATTCAACCAAAGGTCAAATTCTCATGAAGAAAGGGAAATGATAACTGTTAGCTCTTTGCCTACAATTGTGGGTCAAGTTGTTTCAATCCTTTCAACTTCTCTTTTCCTGTACAAAATGGTAATGATGATAGTTTGTCTCTCATAGGTTTAGCACGAGTATTAATTAAGTTTACCAAGAACATGTGATAATGCCAAGAACATATGCACTGCTAAATGGATACTGGCTACTATTATTGTGACCATTGCTATTGTTTTTATTATTAAATCCTATACCCAGGCAAATGTCCAAAGCCAAAAAATTTAAAAGGAGAAAGCTCAATTTACATTTTTTAAAAATTTGAGGGCTGAGAAATATCTCACTAGCACAGAACTTGACTAGCGTGCTCAAGGCCCTGGGTCCCAGGTTCAATCCTCAGCACCACAAAAAAAATGTTTAATTGGCACATCATAATTATATATATTTATGTGATACAGTGTGATAATTTGATGCATGTAAACAGTGCATAATGATTGAATCAGGATAATTGGCATTTTCAACTCTTTAAATGCTTATCATTTCTTGATTTTGAACATTTGAACTGTTAGTTCTTTATACAATATAAAATAAATTGCTGTAAACTGTAATCACCCTACTGAACAGACTACTAAAATTTATATATAAAACTGTATTTTGGTACCCATTATCTAACATCCTGTTTCCTTTTCCCTCACTCTTCATAGCACCTAGTGACTACTATCCTGCACTTGTAAGAAATGGACTTTTTTTTTTTTTTTTTTTTTTTGTGTGGGATTTAAC
>NW_022900920.1:1317783-1332367 GCF_012274545.1 Fukomys damarensis
GTTTTTTTTTTTTTTTTTTTTTTTGGTACTGGGGATTGAACTTGGGTCTTTGTGCTTGCAAGGCAAGCCACCAAACCGCTGAGCTAAATCCCCGGCCCAAGAAATCGACTTTTTATAGCACCTACATATGAGTGACTATATCACTCATCTTTCTGTACCAGCCTCATTTCACTTAGCATATTATCCTTCAGTTCCATCCATGTTGCTATAAATCCCAGGATGTCACTCTTTTTCATGGATGAATAGTACTCCATTGTGACCACACACCACGTTTTCTTTATTCATCTGCCAATGGACACCTCATCTGATTCCATGGGAATGCAGACATCTCTTCAACATACCAAGTATTTTAAGGTCAGGTGATTAAGCTGCAACCTTACTTCCCCTTTCCTATATAACTAGCATATTCACAGATTTGTGGTATTATTCTGCATCCCACAGACGGAGCTCCATATCAGGCACAGTCAGCCTGCTATGATTTCTTCCCATGCATGGCTGATGAAGGGATCAGAAGAAGGGGTTGGGGTCCAGTCAAGCAAGTCCGTCATGTTCACACATAGACTGGGCTGCCTGTCCTAATTCAGACACTGGTCTGAGTCTCTGGACGTGCCCATCATCTTAAACGAAGTTACCTAAAACTGTTCTTTTACAGTGTAAATCTTTCTCCTTTTATATAGCTGAATATATACATCTTTTCATTAGACCATGAACAGCAGATGCCCACACAAGCCTCCATGCCCTAGCTCCTATTCGCAGCAAACATCATTAGTTAATTATGTCATTCTTTATAACCTCCTCATCTTTCTCAGCTCGGCACCCAGGCACAGTACTGGCCAACTAGCACTGTTACATAAGATGCTGGTAGTTTATACAATAACATCTCATTTAACAATATTTTAAGGACACTACCATATGTATATTAGACATTAAGCCTAAGGAAGTAACAAATACTACTTTTATAAAATAAAGAAGAGGTGCCCAGCTATTTGGAGTTAATAAGTGATAAAACTCTCATGATCTAAATTTGACAATCTTTTCTGTATATACAATCTGCATACAATGTATAGCACAAGCATGACCAAAATACAAAGAAATACACAGAGAATGCTGTAGGCAAAGGGAAGCTGTCTCCAAGGGACATTTCGTAAGGAAAGCAGAACAAGAAATCCCTGCATTCCTAGATGGTCAGGCATTGTACTTCAGATTCTAAGTACTTAACCTTCACCATTTGTCAGTTAAAAATAAACTGAAATGTGCGAAATCTGCTGGTATGAGAAGAAAGTGCAAAGTTCTTTCATTTCAGCGGAGAAAAATAAAAATAATACCACAACAAGGAGACTCTGGGTCACAGTCCCCTCCTAGAAAAGCCAGCTACAGAGTTATACAGTACCTACTTTACTTAAGAAGTCACTCAGCAATAACCCATTCCTGGAACACAAAAGCTTGACCAACCCAGAAGGCACTTAATTAAAGAATGAATCGTGAACAATAATGAATTCCTAAAGACACCCACATGGTACTCCTTCTGGGACATAAATCTACCCCTGAGCTGCAGTGGACACTCCATCTAGATGATACGTTGTTACTTCAATATAAAACCAAGTCTGACAATATAATATGATCAAATTTCGGCTACAGAAAGACTACTCTATCCGCCGCCTGCGTCACAAGCACAAGGACCCAAGTTCAGTCCCCAGTAAACAAACAAACAAACAAACAGAAAGACTGCTCTAGAAAGGCTCCCCCGTCCTGAAAGCAGGTCAGAAACACTCCTCCCATCCCTGTAACTATCTTTTGTGCCCCTCCCAAAGCCTCAGAGCACGGAGCTATGGTAACACTCCTGAAGATAACCTGAAGAAACCTGGTTGTACCATTTGCACCCAAATATCAAAAGCCTAACTTTTCAATACCCAATGGAGCAGGGATTGGAGCTAAAGGATGAAGGGAGGGAGAGAGAAAGAGAAAGAAAGGGAGAATGTGAGGGGGGAGGGAGAGAAAGGGAGAGAAGGAGAGAGAGAGAGAGAAAGGCAGTCTGAAATCAGAGGGCCTGAGAAGCGACAGCTGGCACTGGCAATGAAAACAAAGAGGCTAAGAATGAAAAGACTGAAGAAGCAACAAGTCCATCTTGTGGTTTTCTTACTTGGCAGGCACAAAGACTGCTGTGCAGAACAGTCCACGGGATATGTTTGTGATGGGCTCAGCGGGTACAGTGACTTACGCAGCCATATGGCACCACTTGAATTCTCAAAGTCAAGTATTCCTTTCCTTCCACAGCACTGTTAGTTTATGGTTACGTATTTCGTTATGCAGTGTTTTTGTTTAGTTTCCAGATCTCCCATTGAAATGTAAGCTTTCGAAGGCAGAAATTATGCGTTTGTTCCCTAACCTGCCACTGTATAAATTAAACATACAATGTCTCTATAAATATCTGTTGAACAAGCCAGGTACGGTGCCACATGCCTGTAATTCCAGGACTCAAGGAGGCGTAAGCAGGAGGATCATAACGTTTGAGCTCAGCCTCAGAACTTAGTGACTTAGTGAGACCCTGCCTCAAAGGCGGGGGCTGGAGATGTTGCTCAGTGCAAAGGTCCTGGGTTCAATCCCCAGTTCTTCTACCCACAATTGTTGAACAAATGAATGAGTGAATGAACAAACTCCTGAAGGGTCAATGAATTGCAAACATGCGTACAATTTGGGCTTTGTGAAGGAATCTGGGCATTGCTCAAGCAGAGAGAAGAGAAGGGCAAGTTAGGCAGAAGGACCAGTGCAGGCAAATGTATGAAGAGCTGAAAGAAAGGCAGTCTAGAGTAGCCAAAGGAGTTACTGCCTCCTTGAGATGTCCTACACTTTGGGATAACTAATAGGTGTCTCAATACCATCTGTCAAGAAAGCAAGGCTTTGCAAGGAAATGTAGAAAAATTATTCTATACTTAGTCTTCCAAAAACTCTAGGATATTTTCTACTACCTCAAATTTAAGAATCAGTTGAACATATGTTGTATGTAGCACCACACTGGCCATGAGGATGATACAAAGCATGAGAAAAACGAAAATATGAGTGTAATGAAGCCCAAGAACCATGGAAGTGACTGATGTCCAACTGTGTGCATTGCCCTGAGACGAGCTTGACCCACAGCCATAAGGTGGCATTACTGTTGTGGTTAGGGTGGCTTTGGGGTCCTCCCAGAGAATCAGCGACACACACACTTCTGAGTGTCCAGCTGGGTCACGGAGGCATAGCCTTGCGGTCTATGTCTGGTCCTTTGCCTTTTCCTCTCTGGCACTCTTCTCTGCTTTACTTCTCCAATGCCTTATACTTCTACCTACACACACAATCCAGTGCTTTGTTAAGTGCCTATGTCCTCAACACAACTCTTAAAGTTCTGGAGGAGTGAAAAGCAAAAAAGAGTCAAGCAGCACACTGCCATGGCCTTGTGTTACGGCTGTGTCTAGATGTCCTCTCCAAAGCCTCATGCAGTCGTAGGCGGGGCTTTTTCAGAGGTGGCTGGATCTACAGTGTGTGACTGGAATAGATTCATGGTGCAGTGCTAGGCTCAAGGGCACTAGGATTAAGGGTGTGAGTGCTGCCCACCCTAAGTGGTCTGAATAAGATAAAAGGAGCAGGGAGACACTGTTAAGGTCCCTTGTTGCTTTGCTACCTTCTGCTCACCATGAACTGCCTCTCCTCTGCATGCCACCCTGCCTTAGAGCCAGCTGATTATGGGCTGAAACCTCTACAAACTATGAGCTAAATAAACTTCTCATCCCTTAACTTTGAGTGTCAGATATTTGGACTCAGCAATGAGAAAAGTAACTTATCCTGCCTGTCCCAGCTGGTAACACCTCAGGCCTTACCCCTCAAGCAACTCTTGGCTCTCCTCTCCAGCATCTTCCAAAGGGGACAGCAGAAGACGACAGAGCCTCTGCAGCCACAGGAAAGGAGGCTTCTGAAGGGAATGGGTTTAGGCTCCAGGGCAGGCAGTACATTCCAGAATCAACTTAGTGATTCTGCTTAGAAATCATCTTTGTGCTCAACTCAAATCTTGGGGCTATGTTGCAAGGTCCTTTACAGTGCCCAACTGCACCCCTAGCTCAAAGGGAACCCACCAACAGTAGGAGTCAGCCTTGTACTCAGAGAGCACAGGTGAAGAAAACACAAACTGCTGGAGATGACCTGTCAGGGAGATGCGGTTACCAAGGTAATTACTGAAGAAAGCCAGCAAGTTAGTGAGGGCCACGGGAACTCTGCACCAGGTACAAGCTTGAGCCGTCCCAGAATTGTGAAGGAAGCTCCATGTGAGGATGACAGGCAAAACAGCTCTCTGGAACTAACTAGAAACGCTGTGAGTCTGCCATTTCTAGTAGCAATATACTGCATCTTTCTCCCTTGATTCTTTTCTCTTACGGAAGAGAGACAAGCCTCCGAGATATGCAAGCAAAGCTACAACCTGCCAGTGGATTCCCTTGGGAACAGACTGCACAGGGGCCTCCCACCACTAACTCCCATGGCCTTCATGTCCAGAGTCTCAGCGAAGTGACTGGTCAGGGTAGTCAGTGGGCAAAGCTTTCAAAGTGAAATGAATGACATAAGTCAAAAGACCACCAAGACAACCACATTAACCTCTGAAGGCAAGAAGGAGGACAAAAGAACCAAGTAAGGAGAAGACAGGAGAGAGCATCCAAAGAGAAGTTTGCCTTGATTCAATGTTTGCTTAAGATTGCCCTTTAATAAGGACATTGATTGACTGACTGCAGTACTGGAGATTGAATCCAGAACCTTCAAACTGAACTGTATCCCCAGATCTTTGTGCTTGTGAGGCAGGTGGCGGAACCACTGAGCTAAATCCCAGGTTCTATCCCCAGATCTTTAAAAAACATTTTGAAAAAAATTTTGAGGCAGCCAGCAGCACCACTGAGCTAAATCTCCAGCCCTTGAAAAAAAAATTTGAAACAGCTAAATTGCTACACTGTCCACAGGCTTGGCTGCAGTTGTGATCCTCCTGCCTCAGACAGCCAGAATTCTGGGATTACAGGGGTGCACCACTATACGCAGCTGATATTTATTTCTTACACAGTAAAGTGTGCAAGCTGGTGGCTTAAATCTGTGGGATCTTGATTTAAAAAAAAAAAATTTCTCAAGAGAATTGGGAGCAAGGTTGAAGGTCTGACAACACCACACAGTTGCCACCTGGGGGCAGCATATCTATACTAAAGGCTGAGTGTGAGAAGATACGCGTGAGGTAGGTATGTGTGCGTTGTGTGTGCGTGTGCGTGTGTGTGTGTGTGTGTCTGTGTGCATGCATTCACATGCTTCTGCAAGATGAAGGGAAACAGATTCGAGCAGAATCATAAAATCTCAAGGTCAGACCTCACCACTGCCTCAAAGCTCCCCTTTATTCAACAAGAGTCTGCTCTACAGTAAGGACTTCATTACATCCCTTCCCTAAACTCCAGTCAGAAAGAGACAGATTTGTTCCAATACCAGTTAAGGGATCTTCCAAGTACTGCGTTGTGAACTGGCCTAAAGGCTTGCACTCTATAATGTTAAGTCTTGCAAGCAAGCGAATGAGTAATAAGCAAGCCTAATTTCCCTACTGGTTTATTTTCAGTGTCTAGGAGTTACCATGATGAACGGCAGCAAGGGTAGGGCACTGATAAACCTGGCTAATTAGACATTTAGAAAGAGGTTCTATAAAGTGCCTATGCCAGGTCTATCATTCCAACCCCAAACAGGGGGGCCCTCAACCTCAGTCCGAGGGGACGTAGGCCTGTCCTGGAACTGGAAAACTCGATTCCTGATACGGTCCTCCCCAGGTGGGATTTAAAAATGTCAACTGAGTCTTGGAGCCTTCTTTTCTCCCCTGTAAAATGAAGATAACCCTGTTCAATACGCCCGAGGGTGGTCAGACAAGACAAAACAAAGAAGGAGTCGGTCAACTTCAAGGAGCTGCCAAATGTTTGAGTTATGCTGGGCAGTGCTGAAATAAGCATCTCAGATGTAGGAGTTTGGTCTCTACCCTATTTCTCTGTGAACTAAGCTCTTCACCAGGTGCGAGAAGCTGCACCTTTGAGCCATCAGGGAGATGATCATTCTCAAGGCTAAACCAAACAGTAACAGACACAGAAACAAACCAATCCATGTCTGAAGTAAATCCAGAGATGACAGCATCTGGTGAATGAAATATGTTGCTGACCTCAAATTCTACAAACTTGCTTCTCTCTTGATACTCTCCTAGCTCCAAGACCACCAGAAACCCCTGGTCCTTAGGGATTTTAGAGGCTGCCAACCTAGCCCCACGGCACACTACTTACTGCCTTGGGAAACGCTGGTAGGCTTCACTGTTTCTCTGTGAAGAACGCAGAAAACAAGGACAGATGCCTTCAGCATTCCCTGTGGGATTCAGTATTGTGGTGGAGCAATTTTGTGTACTAGAGCATTTAGGTGAGAAAACAAATAGAGAATCCCTTCATTGCTCCACAGCGGCATAACTAGGAGACAAGGCAGAAATGACGTACAGTCTCTGGGTTCTCCAGTGGGTCTCCAAGTGGGCCTCTTGGTTGCTCTCCAAGTATGCTTTTGTTTCACAGTGGGAAAGACTGGCTTTGGTTCCCCCCTTGCATCTCTAGCACCCAGGACAAGCAAGTACCCGGAACACAGTAGATGCTCCTGAAACACTTGTCAGCTGCGAGGGCAGGTGATAGCTGCCCAAGTGCAGGGGATGCCAGAGGTTGTTTTGTTCTCTGGAAACTGGAGCTGCACAAAGGGGAAGCATGACTACAGAGCCTGAGGGGTTTTCTATAGGAAAGCAGAACTAAAATTTGGGGTTTGATGAAAATTTCTGACCTGGGATTAAAAAAAAAATATGGTCCTAGGGACAGACCTTCATCCAAATCTGGACTTTATCAGATTTCCTGGCTGTGACATTTGGGAAAGTTGTTTAGTCTCTCGGTGCCTTGGTTTCCCATTTGTAAAGTGCAGGTTATATAAGCATCCTTGCAGGGCTGTTTGAAGAATTCAGTGAGAAAAGGTGTGGCTGGTACGGATGATGCCGTCCCACCTTACATCCCTGCCAGGCCACAGCTCATTCGGGGAAGTTTAACCAGTGCTTCTGGTCATCTCAGAAAGGGCCACCTTTCATCTCAGAGGAGAAGCCCATCTGACTGACAAATGCCTCACAGACACTGCCCCCCCATACCCTTGCAGGTGCTAGAGTTGGTGTGTCAAAGGGCTTGTTGGTGTCAGGGACCACTTCTGGCCCCCCACCGGTCTGTGCCTCCTGCTCCAAGGCAGCCCCGTGACGCCCACTTTTCTATGAGTTCATGAAAGTTAGATCTCTTCCCTCAGGCCCTGAAAAGGTGGCAATACTCAGTCTAGCCCCTCCCGACAGCCCTCCAGCATGAAGCTAGCACACTGGTTTCTTGATTCTACTCATTCGATCTGGAAGGACGGAGGGCAGTGTCTCAGAGTACTCAGCACCTGAGAGCAAACAGCACTAACACATTAACGAGTGATGGGGAGGGTGTGCTGTGGGAATCTCCTGCTTCTCCATCAGCACACACAGTGAAATCCAAAGTTAAGTGGGGTATTGTGAAGATCCACGAGGGTGACGCAGAGACACTGTGATGTGCGGGACAGCCCTAGGCGAGGAAGGGACTTTCAGTATCCCACTAGATACACACAGGCGAGAAGAACTGCTCTGATGCATATTTACACACATACGTGTAGTAGGACATATATGTACATTTGTGTGTGTGTTATTTAATGCAGGCAGAGATAAGGAAAAAGCCGATAAACATACCTACTAAACTACTGCTAATTTTACATTGGTTGTCACACAGACTTTATCAATGCAGTTCTATATTCTTATTTTACTTCAAGTTTTTATAAAATGTATAATTTTGAAATTGGAAAAAACAAGATAACCAAAACAGCAACATTTGTTAAGCAATTTAAAGGAAAAATCATATCTTGGAGCATGATATTTTATTTTAAAAAGTTTACTATACATTAATGCAAATAAAATCGGGTTATTCCCTCCCACAAAGTAACTGCTTATAATTATGTGATCTTGAAACCTAAACTGTTTCACATATAAAAATATTCTGTTTTTGCATACACAGTATTTTCCAGGAATTCAATTACTATGAGATTGTGAAATGTTATCTACCATTTAGGAAAATCCAGGCACTGATACCAGCACTGCTCACAGCATTTAAGTCAAGACAATTGACATGTGTCGTCCAACACCTGAGGACGTGACATCGACAGTGATTCTGAGTGTAAGTGTCTTCTTGGGACTGTGTCATATAGCTTCTTTCATTTCTCTTTTATATTCCAATTAGGGTGGTATATCTGATTTCTAGGATGTAGGTTGTATTATATATGAACCTCATATCAAGGCATTAAATAGGATTTTAAATATTTGTTATAAAAGGGTCTGAGAAGCTAAGCACATCTATAATACCACATACTCAGGAGGCTGAGGCAGGAGGATCTCAAGTTCAAGGCTAGCCTAGCAACTCAGCAAGGCACTGTCTCAAAATTTAAAAAACTAACATTAAAAAATGGCTGAGAATACAGCTCAGTGTTCCTGGGCTTAAGCCTTAGCACCACAGGAGGAGGGGGAAAGGAGGAAAGGAGGAAGGAAGGAAGCAAGGAGGGAAGGGAGGGAGGGAGCAAGGGATGGACCCATTGGTACTGGCAGGGCTGAGAGCTGCTGAGTGAGCTTCTCAGATCACAAGGCAATGCCTTCATGAATGATGAATTCTTCACAGCAGTCACAGCATCGGAAGTCTGGAAGAGATCTGCTCGCCACAGACAGCACATGACTGCAGACCTAACGCCACGTAACACAGGATCTTCTCTCTGGGGTGGGGTGGGGTAAACAGGGACTCCCCCCACAGACCAGAATGAAGACAGCCACTTCTCGGCAGAGACGTGGAAGCAGAACTCCAGGCTACTTACAGAGGTCCTCAGTGGCCGCTGGGGCAAGGGCCGCCATGGACTCGTAGAGCTCCTCGTCACAGCCGGGATTGAGGGAGCATTTCATGAGCAGGTCTGTGGACAGGTGGGCCATGGACTCGTACACAGCATCAGCCTCCTCTCCGTGCATCAGCTCCTCCTTAATGTGGCTCTTCAACATGTCCACAGTCTCCTGCAAGAGAAGATGGGACCCGTGCGCATGTCGAGACACCTGACGGTCTGGGCAGGGTCCTGCCGGACTGGACTCACAGCCAGTACAGCAAGCACTCACGCCAGTTAGGTCTGTCGGTGCTTGGTGTATCTATAGTCCCTGCCTGGCTGCAGGCTCCTCAGAGCCAGATTCATGCCTTCTTTTCTTTCCTTGGTTTACGTTTTCTGTTTTAATCTTTGCATTTTCCCTCTGTGCTAATCACAGGGTTATGTACGCACTTAAGAGATCTGGTTAAACGTTGAATGACCAGAGGATACAAATTAAAAGCTACTTTCTCTTAAACACATACTATGGGCCAGTTCCAGTGCTATGTATATGACTGCACAGTGTCTCATATTATCCTTTCCACTCTGCTTGAGGAACTACCATTTCCTAGTTCACAAATGAGAAAAACAAAGCTCAAAAAACTACTTCTTTACTGTCAGGCTTGCAATCCCAGATTTGACCTTTCTACTACATCCTAGTAGCTCCTCAAAAGGAAATAAATGACAAAAGAGGATGTGGCCTTTGCTGAATAGCCACACAGAAATGCAAGTGGACTCAACAGGGCTGCCACCAAGGTGTTCCTGCACATGCACAGAGTCCCCATCCCTTCTGGAAGCTTCTCCAAAGTGCTGACAGTTCCCAAGGTTTCCTCCCTAATTTCATGCTCCAGATGCTCAAGAAGAGAGCTGGTCTTAGATGAAGGGCACTGGCATCATAATGGCTGCCCTGCTGTCATTCTGCCTCCAATGGTTGTGAAGCTAGAGAGCTGACTTCTCCAAATCCTGGCAAGAAACTCTGATATGTCACAATCCTTATTTCAACTTCAACCCACGAAAATCATCATTTTCATAATCACTACCCAAGAGAGCTGATCTTTGACTGATACTCTGTGTCGGTTTCCTGGTGAGGACCAAGGGGACTGGTGACAGCTATGAGGTGTGCTACAGGTTCCAGCTCTGCCACGTGGTTTCAATGTCATAGATAAGAAAATAGGAGGCTGTAAGTAACACCCAGGGGCAACTTTTCAGTAGGAAGGCTCAAGATGTATCGGTGGAAGGTGACTATAGTTAGAGCTAAATATCATACGAGAAACATGAACAAGATTAGCTTCAGTGCACACCAAAAGTGCATCTGTAAGCTCCCCTGTTATACACAGCAGGGTAACAGGCCCCTGCGTTAGCACTGAAGTAGGTTCAAGTCTCCACCTTTACTAGTACTAGATCTAGGCATGATCATCCGGCCTTTCTAAGTCCTTTTCCTCATTTACAAAATGGGGACCAAAATACTGTCAAGATCATGGTAAGGATTAAATGAGATAATGCATTTGCCGGGCCAATAAATTAAATACATATTAGTTATAGCATACACAACTATGTCCGCAATAAAAACCACTGACATGAAAATGAAATGTCACATCGTGCATACATTTGTGATTTCAAAGTTATATCAATTCAATACTCCCAGACTGTGAGCACTTTTTAGAACCATTTATGTCAATAAGGCCCAAAAGAAGGATTTCCACTATTCTATTCGTCTGAAATATTTATATACCCCCAAACATTGAGAAACCCCCTGTATAAGCCTTGCTGAGTCACTGCTTTACAGATTTTCCAATTACAGAGTAAAGAGTTAAATTTCTGGGGAGGTGTCAGGCTTATTTCTGTCGGGAGGTAAACAGTCAGACTGGATGATGTCCACCTGTTCCTTTAGGGGTCACAGCTCCACATACCAGGCTAAGCTATTCTCACATGCTCTCTGTGAGTCTGTGAAGAAGAAGAAGAAAGAAAATGATAAAGGACTGGAGTCAGGAAGAGCAGCTGCCTCCAAAGGAAGCAATGAAATAAAATGTGGGCATTTCCAGGCTTGGTGGTGCCTACCTGTGATCCCAGCTACTTGGGAGGCTGAGACCAGAGGATTGCAAGTCTGAAGGCACTTTGGGAAATTTAGTGAGACTGTGTCTCAAAAGCAGCTGGGGATATAGCTCAGTGGTAGAATGTTAGCATGTGCAAGGCCCTGGATTCAGTCTCCAGCTCATAAGTGCACACACACGTGCACACGCGCACACACACACATGCACACACATGCACAAAAGGTAGTCATGGCTTGACATCAGACTCAGAGAAAGACCCAGAAGACAATGATCAATGAAGAGGTATGACCCAAAAACCAGAAGAGCATACTATCTGCGTGTATCTACCTATCTTAAATTTGTACCCAGGCAGAAGGTAAGAAAGAAGCTATTACTAGGAGTTGAATTCCCATGGTTGGCCTGTCTGATGCCTTCTTGGGTAAAGGAACCTACTGAAGACCTGATAAAGAAAGAGCCAGTCCTGACACCATTCACCTGGGCCCAAAGGTGGGCAAGGTGGCTAAACCAAAGATGGGTGGGAGGTGAGGAAAGAAGAGAGATCAACATCAATCTTCAGCAGATTCACTTTATAAATATTTCTTGCAATTTTTTTTTTAAGACAGGGTCTCACTATCTAGTTCAGACTGCCCCAGAACTCACTGTGTAGCCAGGCTGGTCTCAAACTCCCAGTGATCCTCCTGCCTCAGCCTCCCGAGTGCTGGGATTACACGTGTACGCCCCCATGCCCAGCTCTGGCAATTCTTTTAGGGTGGATCCTAGTGCTTTGCACACATTATTTCCCTTTATCCTGAAAACAATTCTATGAACAGAACTATTATGGTCTTCCTCCTGCATCTTAAGAAACTGAGATAGAATACTGGACTTGCCTGCAGTCACATGGTGTTGAAGAATTTGGACCCCAGTCCATACAACTTAAGTTCACCTCTTAAGCCCACACGCTCTGCCCACTGCCAGAAGAGAGACACGAGGTCATGCCAGAGATGAAGTCTAGCATATCTCTGGTGAAAAGACAGCCCTACAACCACATAGTACATTTCCGGTCACGGAGTCTCTCGCCTTGACCTTACCACATACTCGTCGATGAACTGCCGCAGATCCCTGAAGCCATGTTTCTCGGCAATGGTGTTGGGATAGTGGCCATGCTTGTTGGCCACACTGTATGCCTGGAGGGCCCCTGGGCAGGTGAGCAGCAAAGCAGTAAGGTTCTTCAGCCCATACTTCGCAGCAAAATGCAACAAGGTAGGCAGCTCTTCATTCCTCTGATCTGAAAAAAGTGTCAGGATAATGTAACTGACAGATAAGAATGAAGGCACAGTATACTCTTGTTTAAGGAGATCAAACTGCAAAGCCTAGCATGGCACTCAGTAGGCCCTCAGTCGTCACGTACTGGGTGACTGGCCTAACATCTTACAGTTTCCTTGGGGGCGTCCTGAAGATCATACCCTGTACTCACATGACAGAGGAAATAATACTTTAATTAATTAGCAGAACTAATCCTTAATAAAATAACCTACCTTCTTTCTCCAAAAGGATTGGAAAATCCTTAGAAACAGTACTAATTCGACAGATGTTGATTTCTTTTTATTCTTTTTTTTTCTTCTTTTTTGTACTGCTGGGCATTGAAGCAAGGGCCTCACAACTCTAGGCAAGTATTTTACCACTGAGTTATAGCCCTAGCCCTCAAAAGGTGCTGATTTATAAAGGATTAAAGAGCAAGCACAAAGTATAACAGGAATCATGTTTTGACCTTCTGGTAAAGCTCAGAGCTCTCTGAAACTATTTTTTGTGCTGATTAAGAAGCCCATCCTGTTAGTACTTATTCCTGATTTCACAATAAGTATGCCAAGAGAATACACATGTTTGTGTTATGAAGCTGGGGCACAACATTTTTTTCTTAAAATTTGATTTCTAAGCCCAGCAATTATACATATATGTGTGTATAAATATGCACACACACACATAATGTTAATATGACAAATACAGCATCCTAGTCATCAGACTATGATACTTGGGATGAAGGGCCTAAATAGGTCCCTGGGATCTCCCCTGGTCAGGCTATGAGATACTCTCTCCTGAGCCCCAAGTGTAAACACAGAGAGTAGTAACATCTACCAGAAATAGGCAGGAACATTCCATAGCGGGAAAATGGGGAGACGCAAGAAAGAGAATGCCCCAGAAGGCTTCAAAGGAGACACAGACTCATTTTAGAGTTCTCAGGCTAAGGAAAGATGGAACACAGGGAGAAGGTTACCAGAGACTTGGGTCTCCTTTGTGCAGGGTCACACAGTGTGGAGGAAGAGTACTGTTGTGGTTTGGGTCTGGATGTCCCCCCAAAGCCTCACGCAGTCAGAAGCAGCTGAACCTGGAATGTGCAATGCTGGGGTTCAGGGCGTGTGATTATTAAAGCACTACATGTAAGAGAGTGGTTTAACACCACCCTGATCCCGGTAGTCTGGATGGGATAAAAGAGCAGAAAGACCGAGCGAAGGTCTCTCTTGTTGCCTTTGCTACCTTATTTACATCATGCTGTCTCTCCTCTGTGATGCCTGTTGCCATCCCTGTCTTGAAGCCAGCCAGTTATGGACTGAAACCTGCATGAACTGTAAACCAAATAAGCCCCTTCCCCTCTAACTTTTCTGCCAGGTATTTTGTCTCAGCAATGAGAGAAAAGTAACTAACACAAGTGGTATCCCCAGAAACACTACAAAAATAATCTGTCCAGCGCACCGGGCACAATCCCCATACCCATGGTGTAAATCTCCCAGAGCCCAGCATGTTACATGTGTACAAGGGCCCGTTCCTGCCTCACAGGACAGATATTTGTTTAGAGCCCACCGGAAACAGTTCCAACCCTTGCTGAGCTGGCAACCTCGCAAAGAAGACAGATACAGCCGGCACGCACCATGACAGAGGCCCCAGCAGGTTAGCAGAGCCCACAGCAGGCGATGGAATCTGCTGAAGGTTTGGAGAAATCCTTCCAGAGGAAGTCCTACCTAAGCTGCTGCAGGACGGTGAAGCGAAGTCAGCCAGGCGAATGGCAACCGAGTGGAGTAGCAAGACGCAGCAGAGAGAAGTACGCGCCACTGCAGCACAGCACGGAAGCCAAGGGGCAGTGCAGAGAGAGGTGAAGGTGGAAACCCAGGGGCCTTTGGGAAGGGCTTGCTAGTGGGCTAAGACGCTTTAGCCTCATCCAGAAGGCAAGTGGGATCCACATGCGTTTTGTAAAGGGGGTGAGCTGCAGCTGTGTGCCCATAGCGACATTGCAGTCACTAACAGAGCTGAAACAAAGCTGAAAGCTGCGGCCCCGAGCGACACTACGTCCGTTACATTACATTATATTATTGCAGCACAGGGCATTGCAGTACCTGCATGTCTGTGATGCTGCTGTTGCGAACAAGCCTACTCTGATGTCGACTGTATAAAAGGCACAGCGCATGTAATTACGTACAGTGCGGAACACCTGATGATAACACCGGATTATGTTCCTGGCTTACGTACTTTCCACACTACACTTTCTTATCTTTTTTTTTTTTTTT
>NW_022900920.1:1332709-1343607 GCF_012274545.1 Fukomys damarensis
CTTTTTTTTTTTTTTTTTTTTTTTTTTACTACCAGGAATCTGACTCAGGATCCTCAGCTTGCAAGGCAGGCGTGGTGCCACTGAGCTAAATCCCTAGCCCCATCATCATTTTAGACTCTACTACTTCTACCAAAAAAAAAGTGCTATAAAACAGTATGCTGTGTTATGCTGGCAGCAGCCTCACATACCCTGTTTACTGAATCTCTTGGTTGCATCACTTTCTCTTGTGCTTAGTTTAATTTTGTTCATCTTGGCCCTGGGAGCAATCGGCTGTGCCATATGTGTACATATTGTGTGTACACACATATACACCACACATATACATACAGATATAGCGCCTAGGTTTGTATGAACCCACTCTGCAAGGCCCATACAATAATGAAATCACCTAACTATGTATTTCTCAGAGGACAGCCCCAACGTCAAGCAGTGTATGACTATATTCAGATTTGCAACTGAGAAGAATCTGACCACACGGTGAAGCATGAGTTCGTCTCCAAAGGTGGGTTGCAGAGTACAGTGCTGACTGGAGCTGAAACCAGCAGGCTGGGACTGGCCCACTGAGGGTCTCGTTTGACTGCTGACTTACTTGTCATCATATCTTCCTCTTCCAGCTGGTTGATTCCAAAAAGGTGCAGTCCACTTGCAGGGATGTTGTTTTTCAGGGACTCTGTTAGCAGTTTATCAAGAGTTTCTGTGTTGTAGGGCACAATTTTAAAGGCCTGAATAGAAAAAGACAGATTTTATTTATTTGTTTTCATTGAGTTTATTGGTACATTTTAGGCACACAATACAGTTACAGTCATCACTGGGATCTTGTACCTTCACATGACAGATCTTGGGTCTTGTATTTTCCCCCTTCCCCTGCCCTCCCTTCACCCCCTTCACCCTTCCCAGAAGGGTAGGAGAAAGGAAATAAGGGAAAAGAAAAAATATGAAAAAAATGGAACAAAGTCTTTGTAAAAAGATAGATTTTAAATCAGGCTATTTCCCGCCCAGCAGATTCAAGGCCGAAAAGCTACAAGCAAAAGTTACCTTCCCAGAAAGTTCAGGTCTCCATTCAGCACCCTTACCTGACACATGAACTCCACAGGATTTGCAGCATTAGACAGTAAATTCCCAATTTCTTCCATGTCTGTATAATAGCTGATAATGGTTTCACATACCACTAAATCCCCAGAATATATCTTCAGACAAACATTCCCAGATGAAAGATCTGAACAGAAGGAAAGATACTATAGAATGCCCAGGAAGAGTAACGTGATCATGGCCAGGCATGTTCCAGCTGAACGGTGAAGAAATGAACTGAAAAAGCCCTTGGGGGTGAGCTGGGGAGGAGAGGAAGTATAAGGTGTGTGACCAGCACATACGGGACCTGAAGTCACAGAGATGATCTTCCTCGGGTCTGCCATTTCATTTGTGAAGGATTTTAGTCTATTTTGTTTACTACTGTAGGCCTAGTGCTCAAGGAGCAGGAAGAAAATCTGGCTTTAAAGCACTTTATACAAAGGCCAGCGGTTGCTGAATGTGAGGGATTCTGAGAGAGGACACTGTGTTTCTACCACTCTGAGCCCCTAGAATCAGCCGACTTGCTCTACTGTTGCCACTGCTACGTGCTCTCCCTGGGGTAGAATTCTACACCACCGGAAGGGGTTTTGAAGGGGAAAGAAAAAATTAAAAATACACCAACCACAAAGACTCAATTCACAAAAGAGGAAATAAAACAAGTAGAGAATATGGAAAAATATTCAAACTCACTAGTAATCAAGGAGATACAAATTAAAATAATGACCACTTTTTATAAACATCAAATTAGCAAAACTATTTAAAGTGGCAATGCCTAGTGTTGGTTAATAGCAAATAAACCGTAGAGTAATAATATTTCAGCAGCAATTAAGCATGACGTGATCCTATTACCTCAGGACTACTTACCAGGAGCCCTCACAGACACTGTGTATTCATTCTCCAGCATGGCTTCTACCCTTACAGAGGGGGAATCCTCAGGAGAAAATTCTGCCTCTGTTGCCACCCTCTCATCCAACTTACATCTCACAATGACGTAGACCGTAGTTTCTGCCTGGAACAGGAGAGAGACATGGGTCATGGTCTCCTCCCCTTCCTGGATACCTAAGGACGATGAGCCAGAGGGTCCCCAGCACTCTAGAGTCTCCTCACTAGAGAAAGCTGGGGTGCAGGTAGGACAGGGCCAGGCCGGCAGGTGGTCAGGGAACTGTTAACTATCATTCCAAAAAAACAAGATGGGCAGGGATTTAGCTCAGTGGTCCTGCCGCCTGCCTTGCAAGCACAAGGACCTGAGTTCGATACCCAATACCAAAAAAAACAAAACAAAACAAAACAAAAAAACCCCACCAAGTTATCAAAGACAAAAGTAAACCTTTCTAAACTTTACAGTAATTTGATGAAATTGATTTATGTCTATTGCTTTTAATAATTCTTTGGACCTAGGATTTATATATTATATGTATATAGCATTTCTCTCTTTTTTTTTTTTTTGGTACCAGGGAATGAAACTCAGGACCCTGTGCTTGCAAGGAAGGTGACAGCAGAACCACTGAGCTAAATCCCTGACCCCCATTTCTTTGTTTGTAAAATAAAATAATTACATCATTGAAGAAACATATTATTTTTACAAGTCCTTCTCCACAGATATATATATTATATATTACATAATAATTAAACACACACACACACACACACACACACACACACACACGTTTTTTTTCGTACCAAGGATCGAACTCGGGACCTTGCACTTGAGGTGTAGGCGGCAGAACCACTGAGCTAAATCCCTGCCCACCCCACCCCCACAGATATTTTGAAAAGTGTTGCTCTAGAGTAGCCTTGCTACTCCATGTGGGGCTAAGGGACCAGCAGGATTTGGCACCCAGAGGATCATGAATTTGAGATCAGCCTGGGAAACTTCGTGAAATCCTGTCTCAAAATGAAAAATTTTTAAAAAGGAGTGGGATATATAGCTCAATGGTAAAGTGCTTGGCTAGCATGCAGGAGGCCTTAGGTTCGATACCCAGGGCAGAAAAGAAAAAAGGAAAAGAAAGGAAGAGAGAGGAAAATGGAGGCTATCAGGGCCCTTCTGGAGCACTGACTCAGCGTCTGTGTTTTCCCAAGATACCCATATAACTCCTATGCATCCTACAGAGTATGAGGTCCTAGCTTAAGCCATCTGGGGCTCTGTTCCTCACACTGCTTGGGAGGGGGGCAAAAATAACTTACCAAAGGATTAATTTTCCCAAAATCAAGCAACCTGGGTAGCAATTTTACCTTGCTGTAAAAATCTCACCCTGAGCCTGCCAAATAGATTTACAGGTTGAGCTTCTCTAATCCAAAAATCCAAAATCTGATGTGCTCCAAAATGTGAAACTTTTTGAGCACCACCATGATGCTGCAAGTGGAAAATTCCACATAAACAGCCAGGAGGGAGGCCAAGGATTTAGCTCAGTGGCACCGTAAATGCAAGGTCCTGAGTTCAATCCCCAGTACCCCAAAAAACAAACAGCCAGGAGGGGAGAAGGAATGAGCATCTGGAAAATCAGAGAAGTGAGTAAAGGGATTCTTGCTTTGATTCCAAGCAACCTCATATCCACAGGTTTTCTCGAGTGTGATCAGAGATGCATGGGGAAGCAGGAAGCAATACAGGGAGACTGAAGCTGAAATGTCTACACAAGCCTGGTTGAAAAGGAAAAGAAGCGAATGGGATGAGTGTAAGGTTAGGGAATAGTGAAGACCAAAAGACTGGAGAACACATGTCTTATGCAAAGGACTTCTCAGCCTCAGGCAGTCATCTCAAGCCTAATATTATCAGGTTTTCCGTCAAAGGACCTGGAAAGACAAATTTTTCTATTCCTTTTTTTTTTTTTTTTTTTTTTGAAACAAGGCCTCATTATGTTGTCCAGGATAGACTCAAACTCTTGGGCTCAAGTGATCCTCCTGCCTCAATCTTCGGACCAGTTGGGACCACAGGCACTTATCACCATGATAATTTATGCCTAACTCATAAAGCACTGTGAAATTCAAACCAAACATACCCATGGGTCAAACTGAGCCCAAAGAAGCATCTGACAAGTCCATGGGGGGAGCCTCTGCCCAATGTCTCATGGCCTCAGCTGTACAGAAAATCACTCAAAAGGACAATGAAGCTAGTTCCCGGACTTCCTATTGCCAAGGCCTTCAGGCCCTGTTGCTTCAAGGAGCCCACAGAGGCAAGCTTAGCATTGAGCTTATATCTGTGAAGAGATAATTTTGCTGCTCCAGACTATCATAGATGTCACATTTTTAACAAAAAAAGAATAAAATACTAATAACTAAGATAGAATTCAAATGACAGTGGCTTGTCTGCTGGACTAACACAAGTCACCTGTTAATATATGCCTGCCCCTAAACAATGCTAGTCATGTGATGTTTACACGTCTATCCAACACTTTATCAAGTGATGTTAGCTAGTGGGTTCTAGCTGTCAAGTTTCAAGGTATGCCCATGAGCTAGGCCATTGGCCAATTGATGGAGAAGCAACCTCTCTGCAGGCCCTACTTCCTCCACCCAGGGCTAGACCAGCAGGAAAGGATACAGAGCTCTAACTTCAGGGTTGACCTCAGGATCTGGTAATGTCTATGTCTGATGGTTTCCTGCATGTTATGTATCATTGATCCATGAAACAGAAGTTTTCATGATGACACATTTATTCCTGTACTTATTTCTCTTTGATTTAAAAGAGCTATATATGCCCAAGACCCAGGTAATGGGAAACCCCAAGGGAAGGCTATAACTATACTGAGGTACAACATGAGAACCTCACTCCCTTTACTGAAACAAAAGCATCTGTTTCAAAAGCCTGCGTTCTGCCATGAATCTCCCAGGCCCATAGGAGCGCCTACCCCACAGCGAATGCGGTCCGGCTGTACCACCATCAGGTTCCTGGAAGCCTCTGTCGTCGGTAGGCTCTGCTGCTTTGAGTGGCTCTCTTCTTCAGGCTCTGTGTCAGTCACTGAGTCACAGCCAGAATCTATGGGACAGAGGACACTACTGAATGGGAACAGAAAGAAGGAGAACTAGTGGGCAGGTCCTAGCCCACAAGAATCCCAAATATTAACACATAGGAAGTAGCTTTGAATATCAAACAAATCCACTTGAAGGGAGTGACTCAGGAAATCACAAAAGAGGACCCAATGGGAAAAGTCACTTGCCTTCTAAGCTTTAGGATACAGTGACAGCAAGAAGACAATAGTGAAGAGTAAGGATGGCAAGACTGGGCGGCAGCACTGAGCTTCTGGAAGCTTCACCTCAGGACTTCTTCCAAGGCTGAATGGTTGTTAGGAAAGGAAAGGTCAAAAAGGGACTGTCTACTCCAAGGTCATCCTTATAATTGAGTAAAGTCTGCTGTCCAAAAAGCCATAGCACCTCAGGGTCCTATCTGGCCTGAGTTCCCCCTCTCAGATTAGTGTAACTGGATTCTAGATCAGTACCACAATCAACACCTGCACTGAGAGAATTAGGACAGGCACACACTGAGAG
The DNA here is from genome assembly GCF_012274545.1 of Fukomys damarensis. Taxonomy (NCBI): domain Eukaryota; kingdom Metazoa; phylum Chordata; class Mammalia; order Rodentia; family Bathyergidae; genus Fukomys; species Fukomys damarensis. Next base: position 1,338,257 of record NW_022900920.1, read on the forward strand.
AAATAGTACATGCACACACTGAGAGCAGGTGAGCACAGGTGTGCAGATGAATGGGATATGGCATAGATGAGATGACACTGAGAGCCTATAAAGCTCTTGGAAGCAGCAGAGAGGCCCAGCCTCCTGGGTGCCAACACAGCTGTGTCCACGCCACCCCCCACATGCAAACAAGAGAAAGAGGGCCTCTCAGAGGATCCTAGATGAAAACTGAAGCCCACTGGAAAAATGAAGCAAATATCTGCAATAAAGGCACATCAGACTGCCATAGTTGGAAAATCAGATTGCCTCAGAGTCATTAGAGACTCAAAACCTAAAGACTTGCTACATCTGGAAGATCGAAGTATTAACCCAGGAATTAAACCGACGGCTACCAACAACAAAAACAGAAATGAGAAGACATTTAAACAGTGTACAAATACAGGCTTCCAGCTCACCAAAGTTAAAAATTCTGGGGGAAATGAGATGGAAAAGTCCGACAGTCAAACATCTGGACACCGTGAACCGATAGCACAGGAAGTAACAAAACAGATAAATGAGGCTCTAGAAAAATTCAAAACAGAAATAATTTCCTGGATAACCACAGAGATGGTGAGAAGAATGAAAGACATGATTAGAGACTCTAGAAACAGATTTAAAAAATAAATGAGCTCAGGACCATGAAGGAAACCATGAATGCCCAGCATAGGAAAGAAATGGATACCTTGAATGCCCAACACAGGAAAAAAATGCAATCCATGAAACAGATTCAAACAGGTATACAAGAGACTAAAAATTCTATAGAAAGCATTAGCATCAGAATGAACTCATGTGAAAGATAGAATTTCAGATACAGAAGATAGGATTGTGGTCAGTGACCATGAAAAGAGAGATCTCTTAAACATAGTATGAATCATAAAAAAAATCAATTCAACAGCTCTTAGATGATGAAAAGAAGAATAATATAAGACTGATAGGAATCCATGAGGTAGCAGGATAAAGCACAATTGACATTTTAAAAAAAACTGTTCACAGAATTAATGACAGAAACTTCCCAAACAGAGGGGAAGAATTTGACATACAGATAAGTGAGGCATATAGGACTCCAAGTAGCCATGATCAAAAAAAATCTACACCTACACATATAATAATCAAGATCTTGGAAACCCAACAGAAGAACAAAATACTATAAGCAGAGAAAAGAAACAAATCACATGCAAAGGAAAGCCCATCAGAATCACAGCAGACTTTTCAACACAAACCCTCAGGTCAAGGACAGCCTGAAGAGAGGTATTTCAAGTCCTAAAAGAAAACAACCTCCAATCTAGACTGATATAAAACTATCTTTCAAAACTGATGGGAAAATAAGATACTTCCATGACAAAGAACACCTGAGAAATTTCATGAACAACAAACTGGCGCTCCAAACACTTTTAAACAACATACTGGAAAAAGAAATGAAGGCCACAGCTCCATAAGGGCCAACAGAGCAAATACAGCAGGCAAGGCAAGAAATTAAAGTGAAAGAGGGAAAAATAAAAAATAAAAGAACCAACAACAGGAAAATAACATGATAATGAAAAGTTGATATATAACAGTTATAACCACAATGTTAATGGCCTCACTTCACCAATCAAAAGAAACAGGCTGGCAGAATGGATTAAGAAGCAAAAGCCAACAATATACTGTATACAAGAAACCCACTTAATCCGCAAAGAAATTCATAGACTGAGAGTAAAAGGATGGAAAACAGTTCTCCATGTGACAGAAACCAGGAAAAAAATGGGGGTAGCTATCTTATTTGCAAACAGAGTAGATTTCAAACCAAAAATAATTAAGAGAGACAAAGAAGGCCACTATATTCTTGTAAAGGGAACAATACAAGAGGAAGAAATGACAATCATAAATATATATGCACTGAATACTAATGCCCCCAACTATACCAAACAAATACTAATGGATATGAAAAACCAAATAAGCACTAATACAATTGTAGTGGGGGACCTAAATACCCCACTGTCATAAATAGGCCGATCATCTAGACAAAAATCAACAACGAAATAACAAAACTGAACCAAGTCTTTAGACAAATGGATTTAGTAGATGTCTACAGAGTGTTCCACCACACAAAATCAGAATATACATTCTTTTCGGCTGCACATGAGTCATTCTCCAAAATAGACCAAATGCTAGCTCATAGAACATGCTTAAGTAAATGCAAAGGAATTGAAGTCATCCCCTGTATATTATCAGACCACAGTGCAATTAAGTTGGAGATCAATAGCATAAGAAACTGCAAGAACTTCACAAACACATGGAAATTAAATAACATGCTACTGAACAATCACTGGATCACAGAGGAAATTAAAGAAGAAATTAGACAGCTTCTACAATTAAATGATGATGCAATACAATATACAGGAATCTATGGGACACAATGAAAACAGTTCTACGGGAGAAATTCATAGTAGTAAACGTCCATACTAGGAAAACAGAGCTAGCTCAAATAAACCACCTAATGCTTAATCTTAAGCACCTAGAAAAATAAGAGCAAGACAAACTGAAAGCTCATACAAGGGAGGATATTATAAAGATCAGAGCAAAAAGTAATGCAATGGAGACTAAGAACAATATTAAAAAATCAATGAATCAAAGAGTTGGTTTTTCTAAAGAATAAATAAGATCAACAAACCTTTAACCAGCCTTATCAAAAAAGGGAAAGAAAAAGCTCAAGTTCATGCAATTAGGAATGAAAAACGTAGTCACAACAGATCCAGCAGAAATCCAGAGGATCATCAATACCTACTTCAAAAACCTGTACTCTAATAAAATGGAAAATACAGAAGAAATGGACAGATTCCTAGATATATGAACTTCCAAAGTTGAACAAAGAAGATATAAAGTCTAAACACCCCAATTACATTCTGTGAAACTGAAAATGTAATTAAAACATTACCAACAAAGAAAAGACCAGGTCCTGATGGATTCACTGCTGGATTCTATAAAACATGTAGAAAACCTCTGCCATTACTCTTTAAACTCTTTAGTGAAATAAAAAGGGAAGCAATACTTTCAAATTTATTCCCGGAAGCAAGTGTTACTTTGATTCCAAAACCAGGGAAAGACCTAACCAAAAAAGAGAACTACAGGCCAATCAATCTCCCTAATGAACACAGATTAAAAAAATCCTCAATGAGATACTGGCGAATAGAATACAGGAGATCATCAAGAAGATCATATACCCTAACCAAGTCAGATTTATCCCAGGGATGCAAGGATGGTCCAACATATGTAAATCAATAAATGTAATACACTAGATTAACAAAGTCAAGGACAAAAACCATATGATCATCTCAATAGATGCAGAAAAAGCATTTGACAAAAATCAACACCCACTCATGATAAAAACCCTACAGAAAGTTGGAATAGATGTTCTTTATCTCAACCTGATAAGGCTATGAAAAACCAACAGCCAATGTCATACTCAATGGTCAGAAATTGAAAGCCTCCTTGCTAAAATCAGGAACAAGACAAGGATGCCCACTATCACCACTCCTGTTCAATATAGTTCTAGAAACATTAGCCACAGCAATTAGACAAGAGAAAGAAATAAAAGGAATTAAAATAGGAAAGGAAGAAGTTAAACTGTCACTGTTTGCTGATGACATGATACTCTACAAACAAGACCCAAAAAACTCTGCTAAAAGACTTCTAGATTTAATTGACAGATTCCGTAGAGTAGCTAGATAAAAGTCAACACTCAAAAAACAATACACAAACAACAGGGTCATTGAGAGAGAAATTAGGGAAACAATTCCTTTCACAAAAACATCCAAAAGAATGAAATATCTAGGAATCAATCTAATGAAGGAGTCAAAAGAACTCTACACTGAAAATTGCAGCACTCTAAGGAAAGAGATTGAAGAGGATATAAGAAAATGGAAAGACATCCCTTGATCCTGGGTAGGAAGAACCAACATAGTAAAAATGGCCATACTTCCAAAACTGCTATACAGATATGATGCAATCCTGATTGAAAGCCCAACAGTGTATTTCACAGAACTTGAGAAAACAATCCAAATAATTCATTTGGAACCAGAAGAGACCTAGAATATCAAAAGCCATTCTATGCAACAGAGGCATGGCAGGAGGTATCACAATTCCCAATTTGAAACTATACTACAAAGCCACTGTGATAAAAACAGCATGGTAATGGCAAAGAAACAGACCTGAGGATCAATGGAATAGATTAGAAGATGCAGAAACAACACCAGACATACTCAACTACTTCATCTTTGACAAAGGAGTGAACCATCCTCACTGGAAGTAAGACAGCCTCTTTAATAAATGGTGTTGGAAAAACTGGGTTTCAACTTGCCAAAGATTAAAACTAGATCCTTATCTTTCACTATTCACTAAACTAAAATCCAAGTGGATTAAAGATCTAAATATCAAAACAGAAACACTAAACTTACTCGAAAATAAATTAGGTAGAACTCTCAAAGATATTGGCGTAGGAAAAGACTTTATGAACAAATCCTCAGCAGCACAGGAACTTGCACAAAGTATCAACAACCTCATTGGATCTCATTGTATTAAAAAGTTGTTGCAGTGCAATAGAAATCACTGTCAGAGCTAAGAGACAACCTACAAGGTAGGAAAAATTTTTGCCAGCTGCTCCTCAGATAAAGGACTCTTATCTAGAATATATAAAGAACTCAAAAAAATCAGACCCCCCCAAAGTTAAAGACTCAATTTAAAAATGGGCATCTGAAACGAACAGACATTTCTCAAACAACTAAAAGCAGCCAGTAAATATATGAAAAAATGTACCACATCACTGGTCATTAAAGAGATACAGATGAAAACAACACTGAGATTCCAGCTCACCCCACAAAGAATGGCTGCTATCAAGAAATCACACAATAACAAATGTTGGTGGGGTTGTGGGGAGAAAGGAATCCTTCTCCATTGTTGGTGGGAGTGCAGACTGGTGCAACCACTGTGGAAATCAATATGGAGATAACTCAAAGAATTAGGATTAGAGGTCCCATTAGACCCAGCTGTCCCACTGCTGGGTATCTTTCAAAAAAAAAATTAAAAGAATCATATATCTGTGATATATGCACACCCATGTTTATAGCAGAACAGTTTGTAATAGCTAACACTTGGAAACAACCCAAATGCCCATCAACTGGAGACTAGATAAAGATGTTGTTTTTCTATAAAATGGAATACTACTCAGCCACAAAGAATGAGAAACCAGGGCTGGGGATTTAGCTCAGTGGTGCCGCCACCTGCCTCACAAGCACAAGAACCCCAGTTTGATTCCCAGTACCAAAAAAAAAAAAAAAAAAAAAAAAAAAAAAAAAAAA
>NW_022900920.1:1344380-1346655 GCF_012274545.1 Fukomys damarensis
ACTGGATAAAGATGTGGTTTTTCTATATAATGGAGTACTACTCAGCTAAAAAAAAGAGAAACCAGAGACATTTATAGCTAAATGGATGCACATTGAGGCCATACTCTTAAGTGAAATAAATAGGACACACAAGTAAATACCAAATTGTTTCTCTAGTGCGAAAAACTAAAAGTATAAATAAGATTCAAATGGTATCGTTGATAGTGTGAAATAGGAAGAAAATGGCTAAAGGGGAAGAAGTATAAGGGGAGGAGAAAGGAAATAAAGGCATTTATAGCTAAATGGATGCACATTGAGGCCATACTCTTAAGTGAAATAAATAGGACACACAAGTAAATACCAAATTGTTTCTCTAGTGCGAAAAACTAAAAGTATAAATAAGATTCAAATGGTATCGTTGATAGTGTGAAATAGGAAGAAAATGGCTAAAGGGGAAGAAGTATAAGGGGAGGAGAAAGGAAATAAAGGAAAAGAAAAAATGTGAAAAAATGGAAACAAAGTATTTTAAAAGAGGGAAGGGTGAAGGGGTTGAAGGGAGGGCAGGGGTATGGGGGAAAAAAAAAGAACCAAGACACCATGTAAAGACACAAGATCCCAATTATAAATGTAACTGTATTGTTTGCTTTAAATGTACCAATAAACTTAATGGGAAAAAAAAAGCTCTCAGGTAGGGGCTCTGAATCAGGATCCATCACAGGCCTCCTTGTGTGTGTGTGTGTGTGTGTGTGTGTGTGTGTGTGTAATACACGTGGCAGGGAAAGGGATTTAGCTCAGTGGCGCCGCTGCCTGCCTTGCAAGCACAAGGACCCAAGTCTAATCTCTGGTGCCAAAAAAATACACACACACATACACACACACACACACACACACACACGGCAAATAAACACACAAAAAGATGATCCTCATTACATGTCTTTAGAGAAATGCAAATTCAAACAATGACATGCCACTACACATCTATTAGAATAGTCAAAATCCAGAACAGTGACACCACTAAATACTGGAGAGGATGTGGAGCAACAGGAACCCATATTCATTGCTGGTAGGAATGTAAAATAGTCCAGCCTTCTAGAAGACAGTTCAGAAATTTCTTATAAGACTACATACACTTTTAGCATTCAAGCCAGCAGTCATATTTCTTAGTATCCAGAGTGATGGAAACCTTAGACCCATACCAAAACCTACATAGATGGTTTTATAGCAGCATTATTTATAACCGCTGATATCTGGAAACAACCAACATGTCCTTCAGTAAATGAATGGAATAAACAGTGCAATATTACTGAGTATTGAAAAGATATAAGCTAACAAGCTACCAAAAGACATGGGAGAGGCCCATGGATTTAGCTCAGTGGTGCCGCCGCCTGCATCCCAAGCACAAGGTCCTGAGTTTGAAAAAAAAAAAAAAAAAGGTAAATAGATAAATACAAAATAAAGGAAATGGTGAGAAGATCACTCAGCGTGTAGTGCTAGAAAATATTAGCTACTGGGGGCAGTGGAGGAGGGATGAGGTACTAAAGTTCTTCCTAGTTCTTATAACTCCAAAATGAAATTCAGATGAATTATAGATTAAAACACAAAATAAAAATAAAACAAAATATAAAATTTTTAAAATGTGAATTAACGTGTTATTATTGGTTTGGGAAAAGATCATGCAAACTGAAGAAATCATATCTAAATGAACAATATAGACTTGATGACATGATTTTAAAACTTTGATAAACAAAAAGGCAGAAAACCCATTATCTAATGAATATATAAACAAAATCTGGTATAGCCATATTACATAATATTTTTCAGCGATGAAAAGGAATGAAGTACTGATACACACTACATCATGGATAAATCTAAGAAACAGTTAAATGAAAGTAGTCATAAGAGGCTATATATTAAACGATTCTAAATATTTATGACCAGGACAGGCAAATCCATAGAGGCATAAACAGGTTAGTGGTTGCTTCATGCTGTAGAGTTTGGGGGGTCTGGTACACAATAACTAAAGGCTATGTGATTTCTTTTTGATGGAGATATTATAAAATTTAATGTGGTGATAGTTGCACAAATCTGTGAATAAACTAAAAAGTACTGACTGTACATTGAAATGGATTAAATGTAAGATATACGAATTATATCTCTGTAAAACTGTTAGTAAAATAGCAAATCAAACCGGTTAAAATTTTGAAATAAATACAACAAGGGGCTAATCTCCTTAAGATATGAAGAGGTCAGAGAAATCTTTTTAAAAATATCCAAAGCTCAACAAGTAGACAATTCA
>NW_022900920.1:1346680-1349796 GCF_012274545.1 Fukomys damarensis
ATATGTATAATTCATTCTTACTAGCCATCACAGAAATAGAAATAAAAACAACATATGGCTATTTTAATTTTTTAATAATAAAAAAACTATTTCAGGTGTTATCAGTATATTGTCTGGAGGTTAGTGAGCGACAGATACCCTCACTTGTGCTAAGGGGCACACAGCCCTTCTGAAAAGCCAAATGTACACATCCACATTAAGAGAAAGCCTTCACAATGTTCACACCTTTTGCCACAGAATTTTACTTCCAGACGTCTCCTTTAAGAAACAAAATAACTGTTCAAAGTGTACATGAAGATAATGAATCAAGATGTCTTTGAATTGAATCACGGACAAAACTGAAAACCTGTCTGAAAAAATATTAAAAACATTCTTTTCAAAGAGTTTCAAGTGACATTGGTAAAAGCTTATGACATGTGAAGCAAAAAAGCAGAATGTAAAATTATGTATCTTATACCACAAGATCTCAATTACAGTTAAAAAACTGTAATTTCAAAAGGTCAGAAAAGAAAGTGTGGCTGGATTCTGTATCACTCTTTCCTCCCTCCCTCCTTTTCTTCATTCCTTCAGTTCTTAAATGTATTTCCTGTTTTCCACAGCACATACTTTGATCACAGGGGTGGGGTGATAAGAAAATTAGCAACTGAATCTACTGAATAATCATCTTGTCCATGAAGCCCAGCTGGACATAAATGAGATTGGTCCTAAAGGTGTCCTTGTCAGCTGTTCCCAGCAGCCACCTAGGCCACAAAAGCAGGTCCCTTGTGGAGTGACCTTAGGTAGCTACCAAGAGTTCGCTCATTTGAGGAAGCCAAGCAAGATGTCATTCACTCTGTAAGGGGACACTAGCAGTGCCAATCGACAAGCCACTGTGGGCCCTTTCACAGTGCACTACAGAGAAGTCAGGGCACCTCGGCAGGGCCAGGGTCCAAGCACTTCAGCAGGTTATAGGTTTCCTTTGAAGGAAAAGCCAACTCAGACATAAACAGTGCTGAAACCCACCTGACCGAATGGGATGATCCCAAACTCTCCCATTTGAACATGGAGATCCCTTTATCATCCCTATCCACTTCCTGAAGATAATACATCACTGCTGAGACTCAAATCTTAAACATCTGCTAAAGGCACTCTGGAAACCCCAAGGCTCCTCTCCAGTGTAAAGCATTATTAAAATCCCAGTTGTATCCTAAATTGGATATCTGCCACCACTATCAAGACAAAGTACCACTTGAAAATTTAACAGTATCCGCTCAGCTTTTATGAAGTCTGGAGAACCTCTGGAGAAATTACAGGAAGACTTTCTTCATATATCTAGTTCCCCCGAATCTCAACTATAAAGGACCTGTATGGCAAACACCCATATTCAGTGGCAGAGAATTTGCCTGCTTTCTCTCTCATTAAACAGTAGAAGATGCTAGCAGGGTATGCTTTCACCTGTGCCCTCGCTGCCAGGCAACTTGGTGACAAACTCTGTTCTTAACCCCTTTTACAACCTTATCCAAGTCCCAGTCTTGCCTTTTTCTTTTCTTTATATTGTGTTTAATTTTGGAGCCTGCTGTAAATACTTTGGGGACTCATTCGGTATGCAAATTGCTGTCTCTCAAAACTGTGACAGACATCCTCGGACACATTCCTTGTGAGAACTCGTCTCCGGGCTCTTCATTTAGTGGATAATGTCTTTAAAATGAGATTTAAGGGGTTTTCAGGCTATCTGGGCGGCATTTTAACTGGGTCTTGCGATGGGACTGCAGTACCTGTATTTGTGTGTTTTTGCAATCATTTTGTGACTAGATCCTGCTACTCTAAATGTTGGAGGCTGATAAGGAAAGAAGAGGAGACAGGAAAATACGGAAATGAGGCATTTGTGCGTAGTGAACACGGACTTCCTGTACACTGCTTCTAACAGAGAAATGTGGTGGGAGATCCAGGGTCTGAAATGCCATAGGGAAGACGTAACAAGCTCCTCCTCTCCCCCACAGAATCCATAAGACCAGCACCTCTGAGATGCATTCAGCCCTGCTCAATAAGCCGGCACTGTCTTTGACAAAACAAATTGAATGGACTTGCCCTGCGTTTGTCTCTTGTTCATTCGTTTTGCTTTCAGAATTGGCAAAGAACAATAAGCCTAGAGTAAATATGTTTATACAGATCTAAACAACATCAAAATAAACTGTCAACACCAAAGGTTCATAATAATTTATTTCCTTTAAGAGGGAGATTATACATTATTCAGATGCGTGACAAAGTATCGATTTTAAATGCAAGTGTATGCTGCCAGACCAAAACCTAAGCCGCACGGAGCAGCTCACACTAGGTAAAAGGGCTGGTGCGGCATTCATTATTAATGTTAATAATGGCATGGAAGGAAGTTACCATTAATTGAATATTGTGGTAACTGCTCAATAGTCTTATTCTCAGTTATGCCTCACAACAACCCTTTGAAATAGGAATCACTATCTAGTCTCGTTTTTTTAGATAAAAGTTCTGTGCCTGGAAAGAATAAAACTCAGTAAAGGTCAAGCAGCCAGCAAAGATGGAGCTAAAATGCTCCCCAGGTGCCTCTGTCCTGCCTCCTTTCTGGATGCGGGCCAAGCAAGGGAAGGCAGTGTCACTTGCTATTCCTGATCTGGCGCTGTGACTCTGTAGCTCACAGCACCTGACTTGGGCTTCTTCACTGATCCCTGGTGGTGCTCCCTGCGGATTCTCCCTTTTCTTTAGGGATGCTGTGACCACTGTCAGGGCAAATGGACACCTTGTAAGGACAGAGTTTAAGCCAAGAGATATTTAATGGGACTGAACCACCAGGGTGCTGCATGCCCCAGCATTCTAGTATTTTCCAATTCAGTTTTCACACCACAGTGCTTTCTGCTTCTTGTACTGTACACTGTCTCTCAGGTGGCATCCTGGAAGAGTGACGTAAAGAAGCATGATGTTTGCTGACCTTTTTCCGGAGTAACAATCTAACTCTTCTCCTAAGGTATGCTAGACCTTGGAGAAATATATCAACAAATATTGTTCTTAAAAAAACAACTACAACTGCTGGGCATGGTGGTACATGCCTGGAATCCCAGCAGTGGAGAGGCTGAGGCAGGAGGATTACTGTGAGTTCAAGGTGC
>NW_022900920.1:1349922-1360285 GCF_012274545.1 Fukomys damarensis
ATATAGTGAGTTCAAGGACAGCCTCAACTACCTAGTGAGACTCTCTCAAAAAGCCAAACAAACAAACAAACAAACCACAAGTGCCATTTGCCAAGTATTTATAGTATTCCAGGTACTGAGCAAAACATAACATAGATGGTTCCACTCTTTAAAAAATCACAACTAGGAGATTGGTATGATTCTGCCCATTTCACAGATGAAACTTCAATGTTTTCCAAGACACACAGTGCATGCTCCATGGAAATTTTACCTCCACCCCCATGCTTTTCTCCATCTACTGCATTGCTTACAGCATGAGCCCTACGCACACTGGTAGCACACTATGCGTGGCAGTCTAAGGATGGTTCCAAAATACACAACAAATGCTCCATGACACTTCAATGACACTGATCTAAGTAAAACAGTAGTCCCTTTTCAGTTATTTCAGTTCCAAATACATCAAGAATAAAGACTTCGCCCGGTCAGAGGGTGCCTATACAACTCTGGACATGCTTAGCCCTCAGTGCAGTACAGTAAGAATAATAAGCCTCACACCCACTGGCCTCTGTAAGCATCCAGATCTCGGAGAACTTAATACTGTACAATGTTACTGGTTTTATGATCTACATTTTTATTATTACCTTCTACCTACATCAACAGATACTGGCTTTCCATATTTCTTTTAAAAGAAAATTTTCTTCTAAAATAAATTCACCTATATTATAAACACTAATTGACTTAAAGAAAATATTTCTAGCACAGCAAGAAAAATTAGGAAAGTAGAGAGCACTGATGGTTATATAATATTGTGAATGTAATTAATGCTATTAAATTTTATATTTAAAAGTGAGCTAAATGACACATGCTGTTAGATATATTCTACAAGAATGTTTTAAAATTAACAGCATGGTGGGCCGGGGATTTAGCTCAGTGATTCTGCTGCCTGCATCACAAGCACAAGGACCCGAGTTCAATCCCCCGTACCCCAAAAAAAAAAACCCAACAACAACATAGTATACAAAACCCACGAAGCTGTACACTTTATATGGGTGCATTATACTCTGCATTACATAGTACAGGAATGTTATTTCAGTGAAGCTGGTTTTTAAAATAATATGACTGGATGTGAGGGCGATCTGGCTGAAACATCCGTCACTTCACTGATTTGCCAGGGTTGATTCTGCCGATCTGGCTGGCGAGGCTTCCTCAGCACTCCACTGCATCCCTCCCAAAGTTGTGTGCTCACTCAAAGGGGATGATCAAAAATCATAATAACACAACAGCATTCAGAATACCTTCAACAAGCATTAAATACTGGGAGAAGGGGAAGTGGAAAGGGAAAGGAAAGAAGGGAAAAGAAAAAGTACGAGAAAAGGTGAAACATGGAAACAAAGTCTCTGTAAATAAGGAAGGGTGGAGGGGTGAAGGGAGGGCAGAGGAATGGAGAAAAAATGAGGAGCAAGCTACATTATGTTAAGGCACAAGATCCCAATGCTGAGTATAACTGTATTGTATGTACCAATAAACTTAATGGGAAAAAATAAATTAAAATAAAATAAAACATTAAGTAATAATATGACTATGGTATAAACATAAGCCCCAAACCATGCTGGTGGTTCACAAATGACTGAAGATTGGGGAAAACTTCATCGTGCTACACTGCTGCCGTTTTGTTAGATTAAATTTATTTTAAAAATTTTAAATCAGGTAAACTGAAGATGGAAAAGGCAGGAAGAAGGCCTGTAGCATAAACATTTCTTTTAGTTATGGTTCACGAGGAAAAAGAAAGTGAACAAAGAAGGAAACTAAGGAGATGACTTTCAAGTGAGAATTAGAAGCTTTCCACCAACAGGGAAGAAACAGGAATGAAAGAGAATTGGTCACTGGGCTGGGCAGGGGATCGAGCACCTCTGTGCTGAGGAAAGCAGTAGGGGCTCGGCAATTTGCGTCAAGACTTCCAGTGTGGCTGATAAACGCAGTGACAAGGACTCAAAGAGCTCTTAGAAGACAGCAGAAATAAGTAACCAGCAACCTCAGTATCAGGGATCACAAAAGAAAGGGCTACATTCCCTCTGCATTCGCATCCTGGGTCTGGGACCCACATTTAATCTGTGGCAGAAAAATAAAAAGTTGCCCACGGCCTGGAGGAACTTTGGGGCTATTCAACTCAGGATGAAATTTCTCAGCTGTGTGATGCTCATCCATCCTACCTCAGTCAGGATGACAAAACCATGAAACAGCTATTTCTCAAAGCCCTGAATGAAACGTTCTGAAACCTGAGTTTTCTGTGAAGTTTCTTTATCATACAGCAAGTGCCCACTGGACATGCACAACATGTCCCAGCACCTACCTGGCCCTCACAGGAGAATCCAAGAGTGAGGCCTCCACAGTCTTGGCCTTGATAGAGCTCAACTGAATTGGGAAGGGAGGCTCTACATGAAAACTGAGAGAAAGCTGGGATACCTCATCGTCCAGCGCTAACCTGTACCGTGAGACTATAAGTATGACCAAATAAGGTGGACTAATGTTCCTAAGTGCTCAGAAAAGTACTGGCACTTAAAAAAATATAGCAGATGCTAGAATAAGATGAGAAAAACTTCAGTGGAGAAAGAAGAGATGTTTGGTTACCTTAAGCCAAAGAGTACACGAGTTCGGAGCATACCCTTTAGAGAAAGGGCAGGATATTTTCCATTTAAATTAATAAAATAATTCATAACTCATCTTTGTATTCCCCCATCAAACATTCATCAACAATCAACCAATAAATATTCAAAGCCTATCTCAGGCCACCCAAGAAATGTTAAGACTAAGAAAATGCTTGACCTTGCTAACATAGGGGAGACCACACAGGAGAGCTGGAAGGGCTTTCCCGGCAGATGGTTAAAGGCAGTGATGCCTTGGGGCTACGGGAAGCAACGTGCTACCTAGGGGCTATTGTGGGAGGGGAAGGGAGCTGGGGTCCCTGAGAGGAACTAAAAGCAAAGCAAAGCGGTTTGAAGACCTGTGGACAAAAAGATACTCAAGAGAAAAGGAAACTCTGTAAAATATAAGTTGAAAATGCAGTTTTTTGTTTCTAAACGTTATATAATTTTCTTTGCTTGTTTTAAAAACTAGTCCTAGAACACTCAAGGAGAACATCTCAAGTGTTTTGTAAAGTCTGGTTAGAACTGAGAAGAGGAGTGGCTGACCACCCTATCACACCCTGAGTAAGCTCTGCCCAACTGGTAGCGAACAGTGTTACAAGCCAACATCCTGCTCTACTTGCTTTCAGGAACAAGAGGCTACAATAAACTGATACCTGAAAACATAACAGAAGCATGGTTTGCAAAATGTTGGGAAAACCATTCTCTTTTTTAGTATATGTGCTGCCGAAGCGAGCGAGGGAAAACCATTCTTAATTAAAAGCTAAACCCTTCTCCTGCTTACACTACATTCTTCTTGTTTACATTCACTAGTGACAAAAATTCAGTGTCCTGGCTATTGTGGCATCTTCAGAAAGACAAAGAGACCTCAAGCCTAGCCCCAAATTCTAAATGTATGGACCCAAATGAATTAGACTTTGCTCTACTGCAAATAACTGCGTTCACAGGGCGGGAGACGAATGTCTCACAATGGTGGGACTCAAATCTTGAGTTTCAGCAGCCCCTCCTCCCCCTGGCTTCCTGGCAAACATGAAGACTGCTTTTTCATTTTAGTCATCACCCACAGATCTGTCCTCACTCTTATTCACCCACTTTGGTTAATGGGTACTACATTTCCCATTCAACCAACTCCTTTTACTTACAAAGCTTCCAAGAGAAAAATAACCACATCCAGTGCTCTATGCCAACAGGGAGCCCCAAAGTCAGGCACAGCCATCAGACCAATGTTAAGAGGATCAATGGTCTGTCAGTGGTTCTCACCCACCAAACAGCTTACTAGGATTAAGGTAAGGGAAAAGAGTAATCCCAGAACTCCGGGAGGCTGATGCAGGAGGTTTGCAAGTTCAACCCCAAGCTAGACAATTTAATGACTCAGGGAGAGCCTGTCTCAAAATTAAAAATAAAAAAGAGCTGAGAAGGCCAGGTGTAGTGGTGCAGCTCTGTGATCCCAGCACTCGGGAGGCTGAGGCAGGAGGATCACTGGGAGTTCGAGACCAGCCTGGACTACATAGTGAGTTCCAGGTCAGTCACAAGTACATAGTGAGACCCTGTCTCAAAAAAGCAAAAAATAAAAATAAAAATAAAAAAACAGGTGGGGATGTAGCTCAGTGTCAAGGCCCCCAGTTTCAGAGCCCAGTACTGAGAGGAAAAAAAAAAAAAGTCAGGGAAGAGAGGTGAGGATTATTTAGTGACATTAGATTGAGCTAATTACAGTCGTATCGATCCTTGTCCTCACCATCTTTATCATCCCCATCATCCTCATGGTGTCAGAAATATAAGGCAGAGTCCTAAGGACTCATTCCCAATTCAGTCTTTGAGTGAACTCATGGTAGCCACTCTTCCCTGGAAACAAGACAAAAGGAGTAGAAGGAGAGAGACTGAAGCAACTCCTACCACAATCCCACACTGGCTTCCTGAGGCCAGCTGTGCTGCTGACTTTTTTGGAACTTGAGCAGACTCACCTGTCACATCCAACCTGCCTTGTCATCCAGATGTTCTGTGCCAGGTGCAGATTCCTCAAGTTGACTGGTTTCACAATACATCGGTTTGAAGCACTAGGCAGAAGGTTCTGGGTCAAAAATGTACTGTACATCAACCCAAAACTTTTGTAGCTCACACAGACAAGGAACTGCTTTCTCTGCATTCACCAGGTAATTCACCCAACCCTCCTCCACGTAGGTAAAGCCCAAGAATAAAGGAAGCAGAACAGCAGGAGAGGAGACCTCAGTCCTTTATGACCTTTATCCAGTCCCCATCTAGTTGCTCTAAATAAGCTATTCAAAGTGTTAGGTTTTTTTTTAAAAGCAAAGGATGACTGCTCTTCCCTTCCCCTCCCCAACCTACTCTACCTGCTCTTCAGCTTGAACAAAAATAGCACCACAGTGGAGGCTGCCATGACAACCAACGGAGCAAGCGCTCACCCTTGTCCACAGAGAATAAAATCTGCCTGTGACCTCCTGGTCCTTTTTAGTGGGGCTTGGGGAAAGGATCTTCTTTCTCCAAGTTCAACCTGCTAGAAGCTTTTCTGAGTAGCAGAGTTGAGTTGTTCCCCTTCATCCAAAAGCTGAGGGTTATTTGGAGGTCTCACTACTGACCGTCTCAAACCTAACGTGTTCTTGTTTGTTCCATTCAGCGCCCCCAAATACTTTTGACAGAGGTGACCCTTTCCACTGAGCAGATGGAACAATGGAAGCAGGAGTACGTGGACTGACTGGCCCTGGGCCATTAGCTCTGGTTTAACCATCAGACCAGACCGTATTTAGAAGACAGTGCTCCTGGCTCCAGGCCTGCTCAGCACAACAGTAGAAGGGGCTGCTGTTCTCCAAAAAGTGCCCCAAAGTGGGGAAATGGGCATGCTGGGAAGGGCTGCGTCCTAGCCAGACTGAAGTCCCCTTAACCTATCTCTAGGTTATAATCCTGGACAGGTTAAGGAACAATTGGCTTCACTACTAAGGGCAAATGGGTTCCACAAAAGCCAATCTCTGTCCCAGACTGGTGTCTCTGGGACTGTTCTAATCAACCTCAGGCAGCCAGAGGAGCACAGAAAAGCTTCCTTGACCAAAGCTCTCAAGATCGTAAAGAAGCACTGTGCCCACGGCCAGCCCCAAGAACAAGCTCTCCCATCAGGGTGCCCGGTCAGGAGGCCTGCAGACCCCTATTTTTGTGGTTCAGGAAACCCCAGTGTTGCTAACAAAGCAGAAGGTACCACAGCCCCCGTGAAAGGCTTCCTCTTTCTTCATCTGTTTCCGACGCTTATAAATGTGCTTCCTCTCCCTATGCAAATTTGGTCTAAATGGCACAACACAGGCTTGTAATGAGGCCATTAATAACTGCTCTTTTAACAGGCTTTTCTTGGTTTCTTGGTTCAGGAATCAATTCTAATCTAAACAGACACACTGACATTTGGATTTGCTGGTGTAACAACAGTTAAATGGGCTTTGTTTGGGGCAGGTCATGTAAATGCAGTTTATTTTCACCCAAGAACTGAGAGGCCAAAGGCAAGCCTGAATAAGAAAACCAAGCCTAGGAAACTGAGAAAATTTTGTTTCTTTTGTGCCTCTATGATTCAATCATCAAACTTCCAGGAAAGGCTCCGTTGTGCTTACTTTCCCCAGCTCTGGAGACTTTAGGCATCCTGACCAGCTGAAACCAGGAAAGCCGCCGGTCGGTTTCACTTTCTATTTTCAGAGAGGGGACTTTCTATCTCTCATTCCTCCCTGGAAAATGCTATGCTGGCTTTGTGGCATGGTCAAGATCAAGTGGGGCATGACGATCCTTGGGGAAGGACTTCAGGAAACACAAAACAAGATGACACTCCAAACTGCTTCAATAATTATGGGTCAAAACTAACTCCTTTAGTCCAGGAGGTGCTGACTGCTCTGACAATAAAACCTGAGCTATTAAAAGATGGTATTTCCTAGGAACATAAACATAGCTGCGGAGAGATTTTGGAAAAGCACATTCACCTAAACCAGAGAAAACTAGATGAAGTCCTATCTCTGTCATTTACCGGGCAATTATGACTTTCCTAAGCTTCAGTTTCCCCTCTTTTAAAATGAGAATATTTATACAAGCCTGGCGTGCTGCACAGGCTTATTGGGATTAAATGATAAACAGGCAGAAGCCCTTTGAAAATTGAAAAGTGCTTGGCAAAATTAAAGCAATTAGTGTTGTTTATCTGTGGCCAAATTGTTCTCCACTAGGCCGTGATTTCCCTGAGAGTGGATTCTCTGACATTCATTCATCTTTGGATCCCCAGAGCCTAGAGTATACTGAGAAATCAATAAATGGTTCTTGCATGAATGGATGAATCAATAAATGAGATAAGACTAACCAACTAAATTATCAGCAGGGAAAACAACACCATCACCACAGGGAGGTCCACTGCAAGGCCTCCTGCCTGGAGGCTTTTAGTGCAGGATCTGGAGAGAAACCAGAAACTGTCTGACCTCATAAATGAACCAAGCTGCCCTGAAAATTCTGCACGGCACCGTGTTAGGCCAAATCTTCTGAGAAACAAAGGCTATATTGAGATAAACATACAAAAATGTTACTAGGCAAAGTACCTGGAACGGAAACTTGGAAGAGAACCTTGAGACTGAGCTGCGAAAGAAGAAGAGGAAAAATGGTTAGGTGTAAGCATCCTGGACCACAGAGCAGTCCAAAGAAAGTTCTGTGGATCTGTTAGGGAATCTTCAAACTAGCATTGGCCATTGGAGAGTCTCAAGTTTTCCGGGAATTCCTGACATGCTCAGTTACTGTGGAAGCAGCCCCTGAAAAGCACAGCCTGGTCAAATGCCATGAGAGATCTGGAGTGTGGCACTGGGTCCATGGTCAGTTCCATTCCCAGCAGCTGGAGAACCTGTGAGGCACATTCTTACAATGCTCCCACATATACGGCTGCACTGAGACATGGGGTTTAAAGTCCAGGTTACCTGGACTGAATCTTGACTCTTACCAGCTGGTTACCTTGCACAAGTTACTCAGACTCCTTTTTCTCATTGAGTTTATTGGTACATTTTAGGTATACAGTACAGTTACATTTATCATCAGGATCTGGTACCTTCACATGACAGGTCTCGGTTCTCATTTTTTTCCCCTGTCCTTGCCCTCCCTTCACCCTCTCCTCCCCTCCCCATTTACAAACACTTTATTTTCATTTTTCCTTTTCTCATATTTTTTCTTTTCCCTTATTTCCTTCCCCCTACCCTTCCTACTTCCCCCACACCTTTAGCCCTTTTCTCTCTATTTCACATTGTCAGTTATACAATTTGGATCTTATTTACACTTTTGGTTTTTCATACCAGAGAAACTATTCAGTATTTACACGTGTGTCTTATAAATTACTCAAAATTTTAAAGCCTTATTTTCCTTATTTATAAAATGGATACTGAAGGGGGGACAGGGATATGGGGAAAACACAAGTACCTTGTAAAGGTACAAGATCCCAGTGATAAATGCAACTGTGTTGTTTGCTTTAAATGTACCAATAAACTTAATGGGGAAGAAATAAAATGGGTATTATAATTCCTACCTCTCAGGATTGTTATAGTTAAATATGATGCCTGCCAATAGTAAGTGTTCAGTAAAGGTAGCAGTCATTTCTTTGGGTATTATTATCATTAATGATGTACTTAACCTTAGAACATGAGAATGGCCCACATTGTTGCTGGTTCCCATTGTTACATCCTATATAATAGCTCCTTAATAAGGCCACCACAGAACATGGGATATACCCGAAAACGGTGGTTTGGCAGAATCACAGTTCAAACAACCAAACCAGTTTGTCTACAAATGAAAGGTCACAGGGACTTTCCAAGTTTGGCTATTTCCTGGAAGGGCGGCCAGGGTGGGTTGTACTGTGCCAGAATCTACTTATAGTCACACCTTCTTCTCCTCTCTACTGCTTGCTGTGTTTGTCTACAGTGTCCTCAGTATGTCCCCTCCCAGCTGTGAGTCCACTCCCTGTCTTCAAAAGAAACCATGGTCAGGAAACTTGCCCCAGAAAAGGATCATCCATGGACTGAGCGAGAAGACTCAGCTACACTGTACACATTGTGAGTGCTTTTTTGAGGACTCCTTGCTTCCCTTGATCTCTGTGACGTTCGCTGTTTTGTTTTTTTTTTCATGTGGTCATCTTTCATCATCTGCCTACTGCTAGCTCTGGCTCCTATAACTTACTGGAGTTACACAGTGTCTCCTTTTGGGCTGGCAATGAAGGTGAAGCTGTGATAGACTTTATGGCCGTAGATACACTGATTTAGGACTCTCCCAGCCTTGCTGACCCTCGTGACCAAGAACCACCAAGGAAAGGAGCCCCCAAGTTGGACACTGCATTTAGTTTTCCACCACCACCACAGAGGGTTTTTGTCAACTGCCGATTTCTAAGAGGGTCATCAAAGGCACACTGGAATTTCCTGCTTTTTGTTTTTGAAGGAATGACCTTCAGCTTTTCCAAATAAAAGAGGCCAAATTAAACTAAAAATCATTGATTTTGTTTAATAATTAACAACTTAACAAAACTTCTCAGACTGCATCATCCACAATAATAATCTTCGCTTAAATGGAGAATTTTCCAGGGAGTTTTAAGTTCGGGTGTTAGAGCTAAAATCTAACATTTAAACTGCTGTTTCCACCTAAGGTCAGACAGCAGAGTGCACAAAGTAAACTGCTGATTGAACCCTCCCAGCCCAGCCCAAGTGGGCCTTCCTGACTGTGGAGAGAAGGGTCACCCTCGGAAGAGGAAGGAAAATTTGGAGCAGTGGAACAGACTGACTACCTGGTTCTAGAGCCTTCAACAAAAGCACTGAACCCATCTCTTTTTCTCCACTGTCTTCCAAATTAGAGCTAGGAAAGTGCTGGGCCAACCTGAAGCCACAAGTGTCTCATGTCTGGAATTGGCATCACCAGGGACAAATGCTGGTTAAGCCACCTTGTACCCTCATAACACACACACACACACACACACACACACACACACACACACACACACAAATGCTTCCAAGCTTAGCAATTAGTCTCATCCTATAACTTTTCTTTGTCTCCTGTTTGTATTTATCTTTCACTAATGGGAAAATTAATCACATTCTATTTCTCTACAAATCCAAATTCTTTAGGACATGGGACCCTAAAAAGAAACCTGGGTTTTCTCATATTTCCTCAATAAAGTCAACTATTCATTAACAACCTTTAACCCTCAGCCATGCTGATTCAGTTCCCTTCTCAGAGACCAGTTGTCTCCTCTGTGTTAGTATTTCTGAGGTCCTGTCCATCCCTGACACTCTGTGTCCACTGGCTTTGCCAACTACATTTTCATTAAGCATAAAAATGTGGCCCTTTGACCCCCTGCAAATATTGCTCCCCAGCAGGCCCAGCAGGGTTAGGTGTAGCTCAGATACAAAGTGAGAGGACACACATTCTGGCTGAGGGACAGATGCGTGAGGACAAAATATAGTTTCTGCTGTCATTTTGGCCATAATTATAGATTACTAAGACCTCATCAGCAACACTGGAATCAGGACCCGGAGCAATCAACCTAGGGTTCTCATCTTAGAGGGAGGTGACTGCAAAGGTCCTGCCAGTATGATGAATGAGGAAACGTGTAGCTTTTAAAAGCAAAGTAATATTATAATAGAATTTAATATTTGTAATGGAGAAAACTATTATTTTTATGACCAGAGCTATGGAAGGGTGTGTGTGTGTGTGTGTGTGTGTGTGTGTGTGTGTGTGTGTGTGTGTGTGTG
>NW_022900920.1:1360720-1377657 GCF_012274545.1 Fukomys damarensis
GTGTGTGTGTGTGTGTGTGTGTGTGTGTGTGTGTGTGTGTGTGTGTGTGTGTAAGGAGGGTATGGAACAAAGTAGGTAGGAAACTGCTTCCCTGGAGTCCTGGCAACCTTGGCCCATCACTCCCCTGAGCCTCTGTGCCCACTGGCCACAGGCCTTGTTCCTTTTCACTTTAATCCTTTAATACTTCAGTCATTCGTGCGCCATGTTTTTCCAACAGAGCAATCACAACAGTTTATTTCCTCTTTGGTCAGGGTTCAGCAACTTCCCAAAAGTAGGGGCACCAGACATAGACGCCTGAAGGGGAAGAGGAGAGTGGCCCACTCACAGAAAGTGGGCAAAGAGCACCTTCCAGGTGCTCAGCACAAAAACCTTCCCCACCTCCACACTCTACTAATAAAAGCTTGAGCTGAGTTATTACACTGGAGTAATGCAAATGCTCCGCTGAGTTATTACACTGGAGTAATGCAAATGCTCCGCAGAGAGGCTCAGCTTCACCGTCATTCACACCTTAGTGAGGAACATTTTGAATCTTAGATCATCAGAGTTTGAAACAAACCTTAAGAATCAACACAGCAAAATTATATTCGACACAGGATTTTTTAAAAATTATGGTCAATCTCTATCTACTTGAATATTCCAGCGACAAGTGCACCCTTCTTGAAAATGTCAACTGTGCTTGTGTCCATTTGGGATTATCTGTGAGTGCTTATTCCAATTCTGTGGAATCTGTTACAATAGGCCTAATCCAAGTAAGGAAACTCAAAATGTCTTAAAACAGTAGGACATTTATCTCCTGGCATAAAGAGTCCAGTAGTCAGGGGGGTTTGAAGACTTGTAAGGTTTGATCACATCACCAAGGTCCCAGGCTAGTAGTGTAGTTCTCTTTTCTTTTCTTTTTTTGGGTTTTTTGAGACAGGGTCTCACTATGTAGTGAGACTGACCTGGAACTCACTATGTAGCCCACGCTGATCTTGAACTCACAGCGATCCTCCTGCCTCAGCCTCTCAAGTGCTGGGTTTACAGGCGTGCGCCACCACACCCAGCTTGAGTTCTCTTTTCTATTCCATCATCTTCAGCAAGAGCTTCATTTTCAGGCTGGCACAAGATGGCTACGGAAGCTGCAGGCTCACTTCAGACATAACAAGGCACAGGAAAAATGAGAAAATATTCCCACAGGCATGAAACCGAAACCCTTCCCTTGGTCCTGACTGCTCCAGCTTATGTCATGTGCCTAGTAATAGAAACCAGGCAGATATCACACAGCCATAGACTCCACACTCATCCAGGGCAGAAAGAATGCTGGAACTTCTGCCACGAGGGCCACCACCCTGCCACCTGGAACGTCCACCTCCAGCAGAGTTCTCCTTTAGACGGCAACTCAGGACACAGCCACGTTGCTTTCCATGAAATGGCTCAGACAGCATGTTTCCCCTTCCCTGGTCGTCCTTCTTTAGTGGATAACTTTTCCCTTAAAAACATGACATCCAGAATGGAACAGCATGCTTGGTAGGATAAAGTGAAATTATAATATTTGAGGACTTGGGAGTTGTGTTTTGTTACTGTAGTTTACTGTTACAGTAGCTTTTCAGCAACAACATCACTCCTGCAGTTCCGGTTCAAACGTGAATGCCATGCGAGATTTCTGCCGTGTCACACAGTTCAACTGTTTTACGCACTGACAAGCAGAACTCAGGGTCAGCCCTACTGAATTCTATCAAGGTAATCCCTAATGCTTTTGCCCCCTCAGTGTAATAACCACTCAGTCACCTAAAAATCCTTTTCACCTATACATGTGTATTAGTGTTCTGGGGCTGCCATAATGAAACACCACATACTGAGGGGCCTAAATAACAGAAATGTACTCTTTCACAATTCTGGAGGGTATAAGTCCAAGATCAAGGTGTCAGCAGAGTCAGTTTCTTGTCACTGTTTTCACATGGTCTTCTTCCGTGTGTGTTAGACATGTCTGTGTCCTAATCTCTTCTTGAAAGGACACCTGTTGTGCTGAATAAAGGCCCATTCATCTGACTTCATTTTACATTAATTACTTCCTTCTTTCTAAATACAGGCATTTATGAGGTTCTGAGGGCAGGAACTTTAACATAGGACTATGAAGGGTTACAATTCAGACCAAGACACATGTGATGTATGACTTCTGTGTCTGCCTTATAGTGAGAGACAGATTGGATACAGAGTCTAAGACCAGAGCTCCACCTTCTTCTGGACACTCCCTCAAGGGTGACCATCAGTCCAATTATCTTTTCATGTTAGGCCAAAGTCGGTCTCTCTGGAGAGGGGATTTTACTCTTTTGGGAGAGTGCTGCAGAGAAAGATCATTCTGGAAACTTGACACTTCTAGTGGAACAAAAAGCAGGCTTTATGAGGGTATTTCCACAGTCCAGTAGTTAACTGGGCGTGAAAGAGGTAAAGCAAGGGACTCCTGTGAAGGAGATGAGTAATGATGGAGAAGGTTAAAGGAAAAGATCTAGAAGGTTATCAGAAGGCAAATCAATTGCTTCCCAATTTTACTTAGGATATGGATAGTGCGTAGTGGCAAATGTATTTCTGGGATGTTAAAAGTTACCCTGAGTACTCGCATCATAGGTTAACCTTGCCTATTTCATCACTTTGGTCCGTGATTAGCCAGGTAGGCAATGATGACCTGCATTTTGCCTAAGGACTTAAAGATACACATCTCTATAAATGGGGCTAATGGAAAGCAATTCATTATACTTTCTCAATCTTGCTGTCTTTTAAAATTATACAGACACAATATGCATATACATATGCATTTATATTCTATTTACATGCTATGTATACTACTATAAACATGGAGGGGAATGCATATAGGGCAACTCCACATTAATACTAAAGAATTAAGTATTAAAGAGTAACAGTGACAAATATTTGTTCATAACTAGATCAGTTATTCTTGATCCTTAACTGTTCCTTCTTAGATTAAACTGTTTAACCGTAAAGGCTGAAGCCTGTTCTTTGAGTGGATTTTTAATTCTACTGCTTGAAGGTATGGGGTAACTTGATATCACTACCCCACTTGCTGGATTTCTCCTTCTTGCTGGTAACAGCCGGCACTCAAAAGCTAACCCTTGTGAAGATCACTCAGCCTAGGGCCTATATCCCATGCTTGAATCTTGTCTCCTTTCCCACAAACCAAATATCTACCTAAAGACAATGAATCTGGCAAATGGGAGACACAAAGGTGTTTTTCCCCCAGTACTGCGGATCCAACCCAGAGGCCCCTTACCACTGAGATATTATTTATTTTTGAGACAGGATCTCATTGCGTTGCCCAGGCAGGACTCAAGTTTGTGATCCTTCATGCCTCAGCCTCCCAAAGTGCTGGTGTGCACCAGTGCACTGTTGGGGTTCACTTTTGCAAGAGCTACATTCTCTCCAAAACTCTATTTTCTTCAATTTCCTCAAGGAAAACTGTCAAGGGAGAAAAGGAGCACCTTTTTTTTTGTTCCCTGCTCTGCTTTGTACGCCCTCCCCATTACGGGATTATTCTGTGCTGACTGATACCCAGATGGGGTGGGAGCTGTGTGACCACCTTCTTTTTCTTTGCCCCATTAGTAGATGCTTTTTATAGACATTTCACCAACTGACACGGAGCCGAGCCTCTGGTCTCTAATCAGAACCTTAGCAGGGTTTTACATAAACTGAAATTTACATTCAATCATCACCATAGCAACCATCACACAGAATTAGATACAACTTTCCCCCCTCTAATATAATCTACATTTTTTTTTAAAAAAGAGCTGCTTTCCTCTTCAGTTGCAAATGCAAGCTATTCAGAAGATAACTATTAAAACTCTATTTGGAAAAAAACTGCATTTAAACACACTGTAATAAGGTTCTAAAAACAGACATTTGAAGTGGTTTCTAGACACTCAGGAGCAATCACTTATTCCTTCAATTCCTTCAATATTTTTGAATCTTAGATCATCAGAGTTTGAAACAAACCTTAAGAATCAACACAGCAAAATTACACTCAGTACAGGATTTTTAAAAAGGCTGTACACTATGGGATTTTTAAGGATTTGGCCTTGCACTAGAAATTGTTAGGCTCAAACAAATCTTGGCTATAAATGTGACAACCACCCCTTGAAAGGTGATCCAAGATAAAGCTAAAGAATTTTCTGACTTAATTCTGCTAATTAAAAAAATTATGGTGTTAAAAAATAAAACAACGTTCAGTTTGGCCATTCACTGTGTAATAAGCAGAGCCTTTGAAATTTCTAGAATTCACTTACTGACTGAAGAGGAACGATTCAGTTGCTAATGTGGCTCCAGGCTGCATGGAAATATCCAAAGGTATAAGAGAGTAAGCCAGAGAAAGAGGGAAAGAAGAGTCTGAGAGGTCTAATTTCTTCTCATACGATGTGTACAACAAAGGCCTGGAGATTCAAAATTGTTGGAAATGTGTATTTAGACTTGGAAATTGGTCAGAAATTATATCTTAAAGAAATTTCACTAGGAGAGATGAAAATGTGCTTAGGCGAAGACTGACCCCACCGACAAACCAATGAGTACCCACTCAGGTTACCACGCCTGCACAACTCACTCTCTTGCTACACACAGCCTCAGGAATTGGGCAATGGCATCGTACTGAAAATTGAGATAATGAAATTATGCCATCTTCCATAAACCAATAAACTAAACTTGCTTATATGTCAAACTATCACATGATACTCCAACCACTCATCTGTTCATTCATCATATTCTTGTTTTGTTTTGGGTTTTTTTTTGTTTTGTTTTGTTTTTGGTACCGGGGATCGAACTCGGGTCCTTGTGCTTGCAAGGCAGGCGGCGGAACCGCTGAGCTAAATCCCAGGACACATTCATCATATTCTTTGGAGCACTGGATGCCACCAGATGCTGAAAGCTGCACCTAGTAAAAATAAATGAGACGCCATTCAAGACTTCATTACTTTTCTAATTCATGGTATAGCAGATGTTTTATGCTAAAACATCGGGGAAATTTCAACCCATTTTCTAAATATTCAAAATTTTTGTCTAGAAACAGGATGTAATGCTGGTCACACAGCTGGTTGTGTCACTCATTTTAATGACTTAATTCTGGACAGCAGAAGAAGATTGGTAGCTAACAGTCACAATTTTTATTATTAAGACTTAACAGAGCCGGGCATGGTGGTGCACACCTGTAATCCCAGCACTCGGGAGGCTGAGGCAGGAGGATCGCTGTGACGGGTTTGAGACCAGCCTGGGCTACATAGTGAGTTCCAGGTCAGTCTGAACTACATAGTGAGACCCTGTCTCAAAAAACCAAAAATAAAAAAAGACTTAGCAGAACTCATCAGAAGATACTGATTTTGAGGTTTCTAAAGAATTCCCCAACTTGGTGCCACCACAACTCTGCCACTTAGAAGTGGATGACAATGGAGTCTCCTTTACCACAATGCCCCCAACAGTCGGGCATCGTGGACACCAAGGAAAGGCAATTCTTGGAGCTTTTCAGTCATTCTTTTCCATGCAAGACCACTGACATAGCTACTTAGGGAATGGGTGTGGTGTGTAGGGGAGTCTAAACAGTTGCCAAAATATCCTACGTGCCCAGGAATGGGAATCTTACATATGAAGTGAAATAATGTATGTAAGAAATGGGATGCTAGTTTCCTCTCGGATGCTCTCTTCAGTGGAATGGTACAACTGCACAGCCTAGTACCCTGAGACAGACCACTGCTGAGGCTAAGTTCCAGCCCAGTGAGAAAATATGTCCTGATTCATTAACAAAGTCTGATCTGGAATCAGGCAGGTTACCTGTGTGACATACCCCACTGTACAAGACAGTCTGGACTGTGCTAGACGGAGAGGGAAAGATACGTGTCACTCAGTTACGTGGGAGCCGATTTAGAAATAATCAGAAATCCTCACTGCATTCAAAGATTGATGAACCTATGTCAGCAATTTAAGAAAAAAATTGAGAAATAATTGGCAGAATTTGAGTCAGAAAGGATCCCTTCCAAATCACTCACCAAGATGAGAGCCAACCAAACACATTTTGTGCTGGGATATAAAGGCATCAAGACATTTTTTTAATGGGAACCTGAATACGATCACAGAAATCAGAGGCTAAGGCATTTAAGTTGACACTCTCTGCCAGATATGTCAGGTTGCCAACCAACAAGACAAGCTGAGGATAAGGTTAAAAATCCTTTTGCAAGAGCTGAAGAGCCTACATGCATTGCAACCAACACCTGAGTCCTCGGTTTTTGTTGTTTTTTTCTTTTTAAAAAATCAGTAGGAAGATCACAACGTCCCATCACAGCCTCCTGGCAATGATGCAGATGTGTGGTTTTTGTGGTCAAAAGAAGCAAAAAATGTCGTTTTTAGTATCTTAGAGCTCTAGACTCACTGCTTTTGAAAAATATAAATAAATACATCCACAAAAGCCACAAAATTCAGCTTGTGAGTTATATCTTGATTTTTTTCAGGCTTTCTTAGATGACTCCAGTCAAACCTGTGTCAGCGAGGGTGGTCACTGCAGTGGCCATCAAACTCAGAAGCGCAAACCTATTCAGTGGCATGGATTCCACAAAGAGAAAGCACCCCGCAGCCTCCTGCTGTTCAAGGTCATTTCTCTGGGAGGAGCAGAGACAGCCAGGTTCTAGTTCAGCAACAAAAGATGTTGACCATTCTTATGTGTCCATAGCCCCTGGCGCCACCCCCAGAGCTGGGCTGGCAGTAAACGAGGAGCCTTATGTGTCCTGCTATGGAAATAACAGCATCTTCTCCTGGCCACATTGGAAAGGGAACTGTCACACTTGATACCCATCCCAGGGATGAAAAGTTCATTGCGCACTTACTATGTGCGAGGTACTAAACTAGATACTTGTAAGACCAGCTGGATACATTTTATTTTTCAGCTCTTTTTTATTTTAGCTCATGGTCAGCTATCCTCTAATTGGTCTTCTTGCTTCAATACTCAAGGACCTCATAGTCTTTGGCGTTTTGAGGAGCTAAGCATAATAATAATTCTAATGTGAAAAGATCAAAACAGGGCAATGCCTAACACGTTTACCATGGGAAAAGACAGGAAAGTGAAAGAAAACTGAAACTGGTTCTCCCAATCTCTAGAGAAGACACCTCGAAATCTAGGAGGAGCCCTCCAAACACATGTCCAAAAAGTTAATAGATATAAAACATATTTCCTCCAGGAAAGAAGGATAACAAAAAAGTTCTAATAGTTTTTAAAAAGAAGAATTATCAGGTTATAAGTCCATTATGAATAAAGAGAAACAGAGAAGGCTTATGTTGTTTATCTCTGAAGTTTTTAAGACTGATCTCAAGAAGGAACAACAGGCCCTAAAATAGATTATGAAGCAGGACAAGGAATAGGGTTGGGCGATAGAGAAGGGAAGATTAGGACCCCAAATAGGATGGGGTCTTGAGCTCCTCAAATACAGAGCTATACAGTTCACCTGTGTGATGTACCAGTGTATGTAGGCTCAGTTTGGGGCATGAAAAAGTTCTGCTACTACAAAAACATCTAGGAAATGTTTTGATAAAATTGTAGAAGTTGCCAAGAATATAGACAGATGGTGGAGCGCTTTGACATGTCACATTAAGGAATCTGGGCTTTATTTACAGCCTATTTGGGTTGTAGGAAAATTATTCTGGCAGGTTGGTAGCAGATAAAGTGGAAAGAAATGAGATGGAAATAAGAAGACCATTTCGACAATAGTTTTCTGTGAGCTAAAATGGACACTTGCAGCAAAACAAAATGCTTAAAAAAATCTACTTTATAAAAAATTCCTCTATGTATATATGTCATACATTTACAGAAAAAGACCAACTAATTTTTTATAAAGCAAGCTGCAGAATATTATGTATGCATGATTCTAGTTATAATGAAAACTAACTGGTGTGTGTTTTATAATTGCATAAGAATAGATGTACACCAAACACTCCACAGTAGTTTTCTCTCCGGAAGAGAACGAGGATTAGGGAAAGTTATGAGCATTTTCACTTTGTCCTCTACAAACTTTTGACTGGTAGAAAAAAATTCTAACAAGCTCATATTTCCTTTATGAATTTTTTTAAATATTTCTAAAACTTAAAAACTACCTTTAAGTAAAAGATTTTGTCCTGATAAGACATGATCAAGGTTTACAACCAAACCAGTAGCCATGAAAGCAGAATGCTGGAAGGCGAGAGCCCAAGGGACAGATGCTGGCGGGATAGCAGGTGTGAGCCTAGGAGATGGAAGGGGTGATGAGGGAGTGGGGGACCATCTCAGTCCCCCGTAGTCCCAGTCCCAGCCACACTTCTTCATGTTCACATTTCACAGACGGTTGATACAGAGCTTCTGAGAGCCTTGCCCCAGGATCCAGAGCTGGTTCAAAGCCTTGGCCCACCTAGGTATGCATCTTAGATCTAATACCTTAGCCCACTGAATCGCTTCATATCTAAGGTCTTCTTACTTTCTCTTCTGTCCCCATGTCCTGATTCAAGGTAGCAGCAGGGAACCAGGGTGCTAGCTGTGACAACACAGGCCAACAAGGACAAGGGGACACCAGCAAGGATGACATGCATGCCCAGCCAATTGTGAAGGGCCCAGCTGAAACTAGCTGTTAATACACAAATGCCTACTTACTGTAGTTTAGCTGCCCGGCAGTCTTGACAGTAGGACCCATGTTTGCTGCAGTCTGTGATCCCTCTGCTGCATCACATGTAACGCCAAGTCCTCACTAAATTCTCTGAGTGGGTGTTTAATAAGTTTATAGTAATGGAAGGCAGCTGGACCACCTGAAGCAAATATGAAGCTGCCTTTCGTTCTTCATTAAGATCGTGACTGTTCCAGTAGCATTTTTTTTTTCCTCAACAATTCAGGGTACTGGCAGTCGATGCATATTTGTAACAGATAATGACTGAAACCCCAACAAAAGAGTAATTCAATCATTCTGTTACCAAGCTCTTTGGCTGAAAAGCAACTGGAGAAACTGAGCTCCAGGACTTTAGCCAGTCAAGCAACCGAGGCACAACAGAGAATCAATCCCACAGGATAATACTTTGGGCTTACTCCTAAGGAACATACACTCCAGCAGGGAACCAAATTGGAATTCAGGAGATGATTCATTTCTCTTGTTTTGTGATTCTTAATCCCTATTAGAGGACTCTGATTAAGATCCCCTCCTCTCAAAGAAGAGCTGGACTGTATTCTGATTTTTGTTTCTTTAGCACAGAGGCTAGTCCAAAGCACATGTTCAATTAATAGTGAATTAAGACACAAATCCATCTGTCCAGGACCATCCCATGAACACCAGTCCCACACTTATAAACATCTACTGAACAGAGACTTTAGATTACAGCATCAGAAGATCACAGCATCTAAGATTGAAGGCCTAACCTTCTCCCAAACTGGCTTCACTAATAAACCACGGTGATTTCTCTCAGGGACATTATTCTTCTAGTCACTCATGTTCAAAAATCTTATCTTCTTGCCAGCTCTTTCTCATACTTTTCTCATTGAATCTCTCTCCTAAATCAAGTACCTATGTCCCTCACTTTGCCATCCCAAGACCACCATTTGTGCAGGCTCTACTAACTCCCGTGCCTCATAAAGATTTTGTGCACTTTCTCCTTCTGAAAC
The DNA here is from genome assembly GCF_012274545.1 of Fukomys damarensis. Lineage (NCBI taxonomy): Eukaryota > Metazoa > Chordata > Mammalia > Rodentia > Bathyergidae > Fukomys > Fukomys damarensis. The sequence continues at coordinate 1,370,355 of NW_022900920.1, forward strand.
TACCATGCAAAAATTAGATTCAACCTTCCTTGCATTCCTGGTCATTCCTCTTCCTCTTGAACTATACTTGGAGGCTATCCATCACCCCGTGGTCTTATCACAGTCCTTGTGTTATCTTTAGGCCTGAACCTAGAGATAGGCAACTGCTAGACGATGGTTAAGAAGCTAGGGAGAGGTGACTTATTGAGAGAGTTGGTTGGTTTGCAGCAGATCTGGTGGGAAGACAGTATGGGGTAGTAGAGAGCAAATCTGTCTTACAGAAGCTTTTTCAGAGCAAATACATTTTTTCCTTTTTCTGTATAGGTGCCAGGAAGCTGTTGAAGATTTAATGACACAAAACCCACTCGCTCACCCCTAAACTACCCCTTGGAATTTCCACTGTTTATTCACCAGGCAACACTACACATCAGTCTTTTGCTCCTTCCAGTCAAACTACTTCATTTCCTACCCACAGTGGAGATGTGGCTCAGTGTAAACACACCCCCTAAGACCTTCAGGGCACTTAACTATATGCTGATAGTAAAGGAGGGTTAGTGATAAGAATCAAAGGACAAGAATAAGATGTCAGAGGAACTTAGTATTTGATATTATCTCAATAAAGTATTCATGAGCCAGTGAGCTACACATATAATACATTTCATCAGAAAATCTAGGATGTAGATTCCATTTCTTTTTAATTAATTGATGTTAATTGACAAATAAAAATCATATGTAGCTATCATATAAAACATGATGTTTTGAAGTATGTATACATAGTGGAATGGTTAAATCAAGCTAATTAAAATATGCATTACCTCTCCCAGTTTTCATTTAAGTAGGATCTACACACATATAGCTCCACATCCAATTGGCCTTTGGGAAAAAGGCTTAAGAAACTGAATCAGACCTTTAGCCTGGCTCTTCCAACAATTTCTCCAAATGCTAATTTGTTTATATTGCTACCCAGGTCAACAAAAAACCCTCAGAGATGAGACAGGCACAGCTCTTTATCCTATTGTTGAAGGCCTTTCCCCCGTAGGCTCAATATGACTTTGATAATTATTTTCCCCAGCTATGCCTTACAGCCTATTTCTCAGTCCAAAATCAAACACACCCGTGTTTCCCTGCCCTTCTGACTCCCCCATTGAGTTCCCTCATTCTGGGGTCTTTCCCTCTCATGCTCACCAGTGACTTTTAAAATCCAAACCTTGGTTTCTGTTTTCCTATGAAGTTTTAAAGCAACCACTGTGTCTCAAGTGCTTTCTTACTTTCTGAATTTTATGTGCACACCCGTCCCTCAATAGGCCACCCTCACTCTTACCTCACTATTCGCCTGCTTCTTCCCTCTACCCTACACCCACACACAAATCCTGTTGAGTCTACCTGATTCTTACCCCCTTACAAATGATCTTTCCTTTACAGGGTGAAGTAATACATGCCTTTAATCCCAGCACTCCACAAGCTGAGGCAGGACTGCAAGTTCAAGGCCAGCCTGGGATACACAGCAAGACCCTGCCTAAAAAGAGCAGGGAGCACTTTCTCTGCTCAGACCACATCGCCTCTCCCCTGAAAGTCCAATAGCCTCCTGCCGGCCACCATCTAGCCGTAGACTGATCGGTTCTGATCAGGAGGACAACTTTCAGCCCTTCCCTTTTATTGCTCCCATGGCATCCAGACTGCAGTCTAGGCTACTTAGATAAGTATGAGTTTTGGAGGCTTTTCAGGATCTCCCTTAAGCGCTCCCCTGTAAGCTCTAGGAAGAAGTTCTCAAACTTTGGTGCCCTTGATGCCTTTCAGAATCACCCAGGGAACTGGGTGGAAAAAACAGATTTCCGATACATTCTAAACAGACATTTTGTTTCATTAGGGAACTGATAGAACCCAAGAACATGAATATTTATAAAAACATGGGGTTCAAAACATTTGCTTCTACACCAAGCTAAAAAATACATGGCTCTGATGCAGGTATCCTGAGAATCACACTTTGAGACTAACTGATGAAGATATGGCAAAAATAGAGCTGTAAACAATTTTAAAATTTTAGACAGGTCTTGCTATACTGCCCAGACTGGGCTCAAACTTCTGGACTTAAGTGATTTTCCTGCCTCTGCCTCCCAAAGGCTTCTGGAAACAACCTTTGAGAGTCCACTGTGCTTAGTGGATAAGATGAAGGCCTGGGGAGCAAAGCTGGGGCTCTCACATGGCCTTGGGAGAGTAACTGTTCTGCACCGTGTCTGCAACATGGAGATAAACACAGCCTCTGTCTTCTAAGTTAAGATTCAATGAGATAATTCCTCTGAAATGGTTAGCACAGCATTTAATACTGCAAATACTCCACAACTGTCAATTGCAGCAGCTGCTGGGGTTTCTGTTAATGTTATTGGAGGGAAAAGGCTGCAGAAGCTAGGTGAGGTGGTTGTACATCCCTGTAATCCCAGCCCTGGAGAGGCCGAGGCAGGAGGATCACTATGAGTTTGAGACCAACCTAAGCTACACAGTGAATTCAAGGTCAGCCTGATTTACAGTGAGACAGGAAAAGTGGGGGGGGGGGTTTGCCCAAAAGACAAGGCAGCCGTTTTATAGTGTCTCTGCATTGGAAGGGATTTAAGGGTTTCTTCTTCAGCATCTTTGGCAGGTGTTTAGCCAACTTTAACCTGTAGGCTTCCAGTAACAGGACTCTAGTTCCCACCTCCTGAGGCGTCGGCTCCACTATGAAATTATTCCAGGTGTTATTAGCAACCTCTCCTCAACCTGGCAGAATTCTCCTTTCTATCACCTCTGTCCGTGAATCCTAAACCTGCCTTTTGGAGTATCCCCAAACAACACTGCTCATTTCCCCATCACAGTCTTGCAAATGCTTGAAGGTAATTATCACATCTCTTCTCGGTGTTGTAGTTGGAATCATGAGTTCCGTGTTGAAAGTCTGGGCTTCTAACTAGCTAAGTGTTCTTCTGCTGAGCCTCAGCTATATTCCAGTCCCAACGTAATTCTACGATGAAACACCTCCGGTTCTTTCCTCTAGCCTCAGGCAGAGACACGTCTGCACATCCCTCGGAAAACATTTTGTGTTGCTTGATAAGAGCAGCAATCCCCCTTTAGGAAAATTCTTGAATCCTCCAGGTCCACCAAGTGGTTTGAATGAAAGCTGTCAAGCTTTTAAAAATCCCACACCCCAGGTTCCCAAAATGGGCCAATCACGGATCTCTTATTCCTTGGCCAAAGATAAATGGCCCAAAGATCCTAATCTAAGACTTGATCTAAATTTAATCAATTAGGCCTGTCCTGAGATTTCTAGATTTTGAACCAGAACGAATGAATAGCATTTCCTTTTTAGGGCTGGAATTGAAAGAAGTGATGTGAGAGGGATCCTACGACTCTAATTCATCTTGGGGATGATGCATCCTAACAAAAATGACACTAAAATGCAGAGCCATGGAAATGAGAGGCAAGGGGGCAACAGAGTCCTTCGTTTCGTGTATCCCTGAGGACCAACTGCACCCCTTCCCTTCCCACAATCTGTTCAATTCCTCTTTTGCAAGCTGGGGTTTTCTCATTACAAGCAAACTAGAAGAGAGTAATCAATTCACCTTCCTAGCCAGCCTTAGTGACATGAAGATAGCTCTGATTTGCCTGTTAACTCCTCCAAATGCCTTAAACTAACTCCAACCTCCTGCTAACAGCTGCTCTACATGGGTGATTGTGGAGTCTGTGTATACTAAAAGAAAAGCTGTCTGGTCACTGTTCTGAAGGGCAACTTAGGACTCCATTATAGAACAGTACGCTATCCTGCTGACTCATACTGAGTGGTCACCTCAAACCTCCAGTTCTTTGTAATGTAAACTTTGCCATGCCGTAGTTGTACAGCCGGGCTGTTTGTTTGTTTATTTGTTTTTGGTACCTGGGATCAAACTCAGGACCTTGTGCTTGCGAGGTAGGCTGCAGAACCACTGAGCCAAATCCCCCATCCCTTGCAGGGATTGTTTTAATTCAGGATTCCAGCACCTATGGTAGAAATTTCACAACTAAATCTACCAAGTGAAATGGGTTACAATGTGCCAGGATATTCATTCTCTCAGTTCTTTGCTTGGAAGAGTAAAGTTCCGGGCTTTTGAATCCATGTTATGGCCTCCAACTCTAGCAACTTGTCATTTCCTAAGTATTCCTATTTCAAGTTCCCAAAGTTATGATAACATGAAAGTATTTACTAACAAAAACACTCACTTGTAAAATTGGTTCCTACTTAAATGCCTGTTTGTTTAATCTCAGTGCATATTCTTATCCATTAAGTCACAGTTCCATTCCTTGGTTACTTCCAGATTTACATTTTTCCCATAATAAATGACAAATGTAATGTGATTTCATTTCACAGGCCAATTTTACATTGTGCAAAAAATGCAGAAGTTTACAAAATAATGAAAGTGATGTTGGGAAACAAATAAAATAAAGCTGCTGTTAGTTGGAGAAGTTATGCACTGGGCAGGAGAAAATCAATAGAGATGCTGTCTAATAATCTAAAGCTAATGATAGGTACAGAGAATACCTGGAGAAAACTGCAAAAGTCAAATGCAATATGAACATTATTTCAATTCAGCTGTAAGAGGAAAAAAAGCCAAGTGTAAACTAAGGAAAATTATATTGTTCAAGCATAAAATTCAGTCAGAAACATGAACTCATCCCCTCCTGCAAAACACTTAGCAAATGATTGATTCATTCTTTACGTAGTTTTAGAACTAGTACGGAGCAGAATTATAATCAAGTTAATGTGACAGACCAAAAAAGAGTGAGTTTTGTTTTTTAGTATCTTACTATGAAATTCTGACCTCTGATTAAACATATCCACTTTAAGTGACTTTTTCCCAGAAAAAGCTGTCTCCAGGTATGAGTGCCTCCTAATCCTGTGCCACTGCTATTTCATAGCTTTCATTCCTTGCTTCCTGCGCTGTCTTCTACAGAAACACGGAAAAGAGCTTGTCTTCTGCTTTTCCAGGTCATAGGCCTCCAAAACTCTGACGACAGTTTTCATAGCTCCAATAGAACTTGTTTTCTCCATGACAAGTTCACTTCCTTCAGTCATTTCTCATCTGACAGAATTTGACTCAGTCATTTCACTCAGTCATTTCACAGTCTGTAGAGCACCCACTACATATAAAGAACCGTGTTATACCCTGGGATACACAGCAGTAAACAAAGCCCTGGCTCTCCGGAGACAGATATTCTATCAAGGCGACAATGAACAAAATGAATAAATAAATGCATGGGTGGATGGGTGAATGGGCTGATGGGTGGGTCGCTAGAGAGAGGGGCAGGTGTAGGGATGCGTAGGTAGGTGGATGAGGGAATGGAGGATGGATGGATGGGTAAATAGATGAACAGATGGAAGTATAGATAGACGAGTGGGTGGATGGATGGACATCTATATACACTCTCGTTGGACAGACTCCCACTGAAATGGTGAATTTCAACATAAGTTGACCTTGCAGGATAAAAAAGCCTCTTCTCTAAGACCAGTGCTTTGTTCATCAGCCTTATTACCTTCATTTGCTTTTTTTTTCAGTACTGGGGATAGAACTCAGGGCCTCCCTACTGAGCTATATTTCAGACCTTTTTAAATTTTTGAGACAGGGTTTCACTAAGTCATTATTTTGCCCAGTCTGGGTTCAAACTTGCAATCCTCCTATCTCCGCCTCCCAAACTGCTAGAATGTGGTACTTACTTTTTTTGGAAGCAATACTACTTTTTTGATTCATGTTTAGTATGCCTTCAAATAAAACTGTCAGTTACATGGTACTCTTAAAAAATACAACCTTTTTTCCTGTTTTTGTACAATTACTGTCTTGGACTACAAGCAGAATTTTATATTGATCCTTATTAATTTTCAACTTAATCTTTAGTTCTTCCTTCCAATCAACATATTTTGGATGAACTAGAATGTGAAACTTTCAAATTGTGAGAATATGTTAATACACACACACACACACACACACACACACACACACACACATACAATCAGCATCGCTGCTGTCTAGAAATAAGAAACAAAATGCTAATTTAAAAATTGAGTGCTTGGATAGAGCTTCTGTGGGATTTTAGACAATTCTAATAATTTTAGACAATCCTAATAACTGCTCCGAGAAAATGACTGCCCTGACTGAAGCCCATGGTTATCCTGAGCTCTAGGGTACCATTAATGGCCACATGAAAAACATTTGCCATAATTACATCCTGGGCTTTTTCTTCCCTTGTCTAGATGCTTTCTCTTTTCTCAATGGATGCTATAAGGAGCTACCAAAGAGGTTCTCAGAATATACTGGGTCCTCTTTATGATTCCCTTGACATTCCTGGCATTAGGTGATTAAGGTGGCAACTAACTGTTGAATATCCCTCTCCTAGGAATGTCCCTGTCCTACTATATCCCATGACGGCAGGGATTGAACCTGGCTTTTTCATCAAGGTTCCCTAGGATCTTGCACAATGCCATCCATACCCATGGTAGGCACTTCATAAACCTCAATAAATATCATGGAACAGAACCGTAGATCAACAGTCTACACCGTACTACAGACTCTAACATTGGACAAGGCATCTATCTATCTGCTCTTAGTCCCTCTTTGGGCAATGTAAACTAAAAGGACTGGGCCTAGTAATGTGAAAGTTTCCTTTTCTATTGTTAATATTCTGTATTTCCATCCTGTTGACTCAGTGGCTGCTTGTGTCAGTTTTCCCAACAGAAACTCTAAAGCTAGATTGCTTCCAGAGTACAGGCAAATTTCAATAACATGAATCAACAGGGAGGTCTAGGCAAAACAGTATTTGAGATTTGCACCTAAGTGTGGTGGCACACACCTGTAATCCCAGCACTCTGGGAGGCTGAGGCAGGAAGATGGAAAGCCCAGCCTGGGTTATTCAGCAATTTAGTGAGATTCTGACTCAAAAAAAACAGAAAAAAAGGGCCGAGGATTTAGCTCAGTGGTTCTGCCGCCTGCCTCGAAAGTGCAAGGTCCTGATTTTGATTCTCAATACCCACCCCCCAAAAAAGCAGGGAAAAAAAAGCACTAGCCTATAGCTTGATGTGGATGCCCTAGGTTTTATCCATAGTGTCTTAAAAGAATTTTTTTATAACCTACGGGGACATTGAATTCAAAATGACTACAAAATAAAGTCAAACATGCAGGCTGCCAAATTATTGTACAAATATTTCAGCAGTGCATTTTTCCTGAAAAATCTTTAATTAAAAAATACAACTGGGCTGGGGATTTAGCTCAGTGGTGCCGCCGCTTGCCTCGAAAGCACAAGGACTGGAGTTTGATCCCCGGTACTAAAAAAA
>NW_022900920.1:1377812-1399224 GCF_012274545.1 Fukomys damarensis
TATATATATGTATATGCGATCACATTTAGAGACCTCCTCCAGGCAAAAACAAAACCCCAAGGTTTTGAGAAATGATGTTCAGAAAGTATTAGAAGCATGAAAGGGGAAATCTAGATCAGAACAAGTAACAGTTTCTCTTGGTTTGGAATCCTAAATGTCACATCCTGCAATAGAAATGTTTTTCCACATTTTCCATGCTCAACCAACCAAGACAACAACTTATGCAAATATCCTATCTGCTACTTTTGATGAATGTCCTATTTTACCGCCAGCTTTAACTATAGCTTCAGCCTTGAACATTAGCTATAAATGTAAAAGGAAACTTATTTTAGTCTAATTTAAAAGTAGAGCATTTTCATTTCATCACCAGCCTCCCCCTCTATTTCCTGTGTTATCAGATGTTAGAGAAAGAGCCAGCAGGCTGTTTGTAAAATAGCAACTGAGTAGACAAATATGTATGCTCAAACAACATTATTTTAAATAAGAACCTAGTATGGTTCTGACCTCATAAAGGTGCTAGGGAAAATGCACGTAATCATAAGATAGAAAAACCGGAAAGGCTAAGCCAAGTCTAGAGGTTTCCTCCAAACTACGGATTTCTTCACTTTCATCTCTTTCAAAAAAAAAAGACACATCCTATTTAATCTCTGCTCCTAATTGACCTACACATACTCTAAGGAGCCAGCAAATGGCTTAGTCAATGCTTCTGTGCGATGGGTTGTCTTATGGATACATTTGAAAGTGTGGGCTCAGGGGAAAATGCATTCTGTTGCCTCTGTCTTGCTTTGAATGAACTTGATTCTGTTTGTGTTTGGTTGGGCACCCTGTGTGACCCCAACCTGTTTCATAAAAATAGTTGATAGCTGAAAAGCATCATTGGCACAGGCCCCTAAGTAGGACAGTCATGGGAGGGACGGTTTTTTTTCTAGATGGAAAATTCAAAATCAGCCCAAGAGAAAGGAAAATGGAAAAGAACTCATAAATGTACACCCATTAAGTCTCCATCAATCCATTTTTACCAGGCACCTGCCACACACAATATTCTCAGTGGAAACTGGTGTTATTTAAATGAGAAAATTAAAGTCTCCAAAGGTCTTTTTTCCCACAGAACAGACAATATTTTATCAATTACTGGCTTTGTTCATTTTTACGTATCTTCGAAAACCAACTGTCCCCTGTTGAAATTTACCAGGCTGGCTAATATAGGAACTTTTCCGCCCAGAAGTGCACATGACATGTCTAATGTGATTTCAGAGATTTCTCCAATGGGCAGATGAAGAGTCATTTACAATATTAAACTATCCTGTTTTCTGGGCCATCTCAGCTACACTCTCAGTCATGTGAATGGCTAGTGGAAACTAAACAGAAACACTGTGAAAACTTCTGTAATAGTAGGGAAATGAACAGACTCGTTCTGTTATGCATATTTACCCCCACCTTCCCTACTCCCATTATCTTCCTATGAATGCATAAGCATAATTCTTAATGCAGACCATAATAAACCATATATATATATATATATATACATACACACACACACATATACGTACATATATATGTATACACACACACACACACACACACACACACACACACACAAAATGTTAACTACATAACGCTCCACCATTCCCACAGAGATAACGGTACAATGTCACATTGACCTAAGATTGAACTTGAGCTAATGTCCGTAAACAGAAACCCATTCAAGGTTTTGCTTAAAATTCTGTTGTGAAAGATAACTTGTTAGATGAATTGAACATGCTATACATAGACTTGAATGGATGTAGAAAATTATCAGATTGAAAACTGTCAGGAATGAAATGCAAGATAAGTAACATCACACATGGTTGGAAGCAAGGAGTTTCATGGTTATAAGCCAAGATATCAAGTTGTATTCCCCCAGCATTTAAAAGAGGACAAGAACAGATCCAGAATGGAGGTGACTTGCCTACAGTGGGACAACCACTTACTATCAGCCTGTGAAATATGCATCCATACTGTCCTACTGATCCTCATAAAGAATGTAATGACTAAGAAGGTATCAGTCCCAATTTGACAAGAGTAAAAATACGACTCACTCATCAGTAGCTGTTCCCCCTTTACAGCAATTAGCCCACTCCACATGAGTGGCAGTGCAGATATTAGTAATAATACAGACCAACACCACTTTATTTCTCCTTACCAGCATGTCAGTCTAATGAAGCCAACAAAAAAGGTCATGGAACTTGCACAAAGTAGCTTAACCTAAAATTAAACCTATTTTGAACAGCTGCGTACAAGATGCACACTTTCCTCTAGATCCATAAAATCCCTGTGACTCCACCATTTCTCTCTTTCAAAATTTCTAACTGAAAGCAAACACACATACCAAAATAAAAACAGAGCCAGGGATTATTAGCTCAATGGTTCCGCTGCCTGACTCACAAGCGTAAGGTCCCAAGTTCGATCCCCAGTACCAAAAAAAAACCCAAAAACATTACTATGAACAATTTTTATGTATCCTCCCAGGAAAAAACTGTATATACCAGCATGGATGTATTCCTTATAAAATATACCTAAAACATATCACATTATATATACTTCTCTGTGTCTTAGCTTTTTTCTCTTAATAAATCTTGGCAGATTTTCCACATCTATGCAAAGAGAACTACTGTGGATCTTTTCTGGAGTCTATGTGGTATTCCACTGCACTGATGCAACAATAATCTAATTAACAAGGTGTTACTCAAATATGATCATGTGAGGAGCAAACAAACATCTGGGCGATTCTGTCTTCACAAAATTCACCAGTTCAGATGGTAAAACGATCATTTCAAGGACAGAAATCGTGTTGCTAATCAAAGCTAATTTGTCTTAATCAAAGATGATTAAGATAACATCTTACAAAATATGGAAAAGGACAAAAAAATGAAGGTATGAAGAAGAAAGACTTTCTTTCAGTGAAGAAAAAAAAAGAAAGAACATGCTAGAGAATATGCCAGCATACTTTCTAACCAAATAAATGAATAAACCAGGATAAGCATATTTTAACACATAACATCAGCCACCTGCTTCACAAGCCCAAGGTCCGGAGTTCTATATATATACACACACATATATATATATGGCTCCAAGTTTGAAAATAAGAATTCTCTGCAAGCTGAACTGTCCGACAGGCAGCCACTAGTCACATACAGTTACTGAACATCCGAAATATTTGCTGTCTACAAAATATGTTTCACTTCAAATATGAAACAGAATGTAAAACATCTCACTCATTTTTATACTAATTATGTGTTAAAATGATAATATTTAGATATATTGGGATAAGTAAGATATATTACCAAAATTAATCTTGTCTATTTTTTTACTTTAAAAACTGCAAATATTAGACGGCTTACATCACACCATTTTGGAACACCTGGTTTAGAATGTCGACACCATCATACCAGTGACTGCTTTGTCGTTCCCTGTTCTCTCCCAGGCCCCAAGCAGGGCCTTGTGAATTTTAGATATTCACCAAATACCCATCAGATGAAAGGCTAGATCTGATATGTAAGGCAGTGACTGGGCCATGGATTACAAGTCAGAAGGCCTTCCACTTGATCCTTGCTCTGATGGAAAAGTAGCTGTGTGACTTTGGTCAAATCACTGAACCTGCCTGGGCTTTGTTTTTGTCACCTGCAGGGAAACTCCATGGACCAAGTGAAATGACATCTACGGAAGGGTTTTGGACGTCAGGCTCCTTCTGAGTTCTAGTATTCTCTTCTTCCAGTAATAGTCTCCGGAGAAGTGAAATGCACACACACACACACACACACACACACACACACACACACACAACATGTAAGTAATTAACTGATAAAATTCTTGCATCTGATGTTTCCATTCTGGCACAAGTTAGCATATTTAGAGAGAAAGGAGCAAACCTGAGGTTCTCACACAGGTGGAAACTTCAGCATGCATTACTCCCTTTCCACTGCAGCTTACCATGCAGTCAGCAGAAGGACTCATAGATACTTTCTTTGAGGGACCACAGAAAGCCTCATGGGAATGCCACTGGGCAGAAGACGACCTCTGGGCAGCTGACGGAGCAGCAGGGAAGACAGAGTTCACTGCCTCCACCTGTAGCTCAGGGCTTTGCAGGAAATTTGTAATCCTGAAGGAGGCTAAGGCCTCAACAGGCAAAGATTCCTGGGCACAAAATTTATCATGGTATAGTCCTTGTTAATTGCTCCAGACTCACTTGGTAGTGAGCTGTGCAATTAGGAGCATGAGCAGGTCCCCCGTTTCAACAAAGTGATCAAGGTACCTGGTAGGGGAAACCCAAATAGACAAGCTGTAGATTTTAGTACACCACCAGGATTGCACCACCCTGACTGGGCATCTTCTTCTCCAAATCACAATTATTTCAAAAGAGAGATATGAAGAAAGTACCCTGCAGGGAGGGGACAGTACTTAAGAAGGCTACGGGAAGCCAGTTGCACAGTAAACTAACCCACAGGAGAGAAAGAGCAAACCCAGCTACCCATAGCCACAAAGCAGGAGGACCGAAGGAAAAAAAAAAAAAAAAGTTCATTTCAAGAGGCCAGGTTCTCCTCTCAGTCTCAGCCAGACACCAAGACACCAAGACACCCTAGAAGTCGTCCATAACTTACCATCCACCAGGCCACCACACAGAAAAGAGCACAGTGACTTCCCCTTTGTTGAGAGGGTCTGGCTCCCTTCCCTTCTCTTACGGGTTGTCACCAGTGACGTCTGAGGGCCATCATCTGAGCCCCAGGGGCCACTGCCTATAACAACCCACAGGGCCCGAGTTGTCACTGCCTCCTCTGACCTGAAAAGAACAGGCAGACCCAGAGCAGAGCCCAAACCAGGCTGCAAAGCAGAACAAATAGCAGGAGCTCTTTGAAATGCATATTCTCAGGACTGACCCCCAGAGATGCCCATTCAGTAGGTCAGCGGCAGGGACAAGGCATCTGCCTGCTAAATAAAGTGGAAGGACAGTCCTGTGCCCAGGCTGACTTGCGAATCTGTGGTCTGGAGAACTGAGTAAAGCTTCATTTTCTCTGATCCTTTCTCTTCCATAGCTTCCTGTACTTCATTCCTTGTCTAAACATGGAAGAGGTGGGCAGGGAGGAAAGAGAAAAAAGGCAAGGCCAAAGGGAAAGCATTCTAGATACCACAGGCCCTAGCTTCCTAAGTAAACTGCCCTTGACCTTACACAAGCCATTTAACATCTCTGATCATCAGTTTCTCATCTGTAAAAAAGGCAGTAAGGACATGTGAGCACTCAGGTGTTAGGGAAAAATAAAGATACATAAACTTCCTAGTGCATTTGTAAACTGTCGTAACATTTCCCAGTAACTGTCGTAAAAAGCATTCATACCCTATTATGAGCTCTTCCCACAAGAGGAAGAAGGGTGCAGTAATGTTCCATTTGAGCATCTTTGTAAATGTAAATAATGAACTGAACCAGACATAAAAAGATGAAAAAAATTAACTTCAATAACGAAAACTACAAGAGGAAGGGCCTGGATTGACCATGGGGAAGGCGGAGAGATTCACAAAGCAAGCTTGCAGCCCTGTCTCCTGAGCTCTAAAGAGATGTGATCAGGAGAAATCAACAGAGGCTCACAAAGTTGCATGAAGATTTGTTGCATCATTATTTATAGATAGAAAGGTCAAAATTTTAAACTACAAGTAATTTTGTTTTCTTTTTTAGCATTGTTTTTAATATTTTATTTTGGAAAATGTTCTTTTTAAATTAGAGAAAAATTATATGAGAATATTATTCAGCCATTAAAGGTAGAAAATCCTACCATTATAACAAAATGCATGAACCTGGAGGATGTTATGCTTAGTGGAATAAGCAGGTAGACAAATACTGCATGATCTCATTTACATGCAGAATCTAAAGACGTCAGGCTCACAGAAGCAAAGAGGAAAATGATGGCTGCTATGGATGGAGGAGGGAAAGAAAGAGGGGGACATTGGTCAAAGGGCTTAAACTTTCGGTCCTAAAATGAATAAATTCTGGGAGTCTAATGCACAGCATGGTGAGAATAGTTTATAACACCATATTTTTATAATGCCATATTGTGTACTTGAAACTTGCTAAGAGGAGACTAGAGAAAATAGAACACTTGTAAAAACACAGACACACACAGTGGCAATTACGATGGTGATCGATGTGTTTTTTTAGGTTTTTTTGAGAAGAGGTCTTGCTCTGTAATTAAGGCTAGCCTTGAACTCACTATGCAGTCCACTCTGGCCTCAAACTCAAGTAATCTTCCTGCTTCAGCATCCCAAGTGCTGGGGTTACAGACGTGCGTCACCACACCCAGCTGGATTTGTTAATTCATTTGACTGTGGCAATCATTTCACAATGTAAACTTATTTCATATCATTGCATTATATACCCTGAATATACTCAATTTTTGTTTGTCAATTATACCTCAATAAAATGGGGATTCAAAGGGTTGTTTTTTTATTTTTTTATTTTTATTATTATTATTATTATTTTTGGTACAGGGGGATCGAACTTGGGACCTTGCACTTCCGAGGCAGGCAGCAGCACCACTGAGCTAAATTCCCAGCCCTCAATAAAATGGGAAAGATTAAAAAAAATAAGTTTAGGAAAAGATTTGGGAGTCCACTGATGAGCTGAAAGCAATTTGAAAATACCCATTGTTTTTCTTTTCAGCTCCAGTTTAATTTGAAGATTTAAAAATTAGTAACAACGGAAGGTCAGATGTGGATACACTCCTCTAAAATTTCCCCAAGGGAACCAGAAGTGAAATACATTATAATTTTGAGAACCACCAGAGCTCCTGAAACACAAAGGGCATGGGGAGGACTGAGGAGAGTAAGCATAAAATAATGGAAACAAAGAAGCAGAAGAGGTCTGCATGTGAGGCCAGAGTGGAGGGGAGAGGCAGGCTTACTGCTCCCCTCTGCCCTCCGCCCTTCTGCACATGCATACACACAACCGTTAGCACTCGGATGAAAGCTCTTTTTTTCAGTACTTGAGGTGGAACCCAGGGGTGCTCTACCACAGAACTACATCCCCAGCCCTTTTTCATTTTTATTTTTTAAATTTTGAGACACACTCTTGCTACATTGTCCAGGTTGGTCGTGAACTTGCAACCTTCCTGTGTCAGCCTCCACATAGCTTTGGTCTACAGGCATCAGACAAAAACTTTTAAAATAAAGCTTGATATTACCCAGTGAGTCCTTTCTCACACAGTCTCACAGACTCTATTTTTGTATTCCAGTGAGATTTGCAGCAAAGAATAAACCTCCAGTAAAAAGCGGAAATAATTGCTGTGCTATGCTGTACCTGGGTGTTTTTCACTTTCTTATTTGAAAATAATCACCCTACAAGTCCAAGAAATTCAGAACAATAGTACAACCTTCTACACACTGGTATATATATCACTGTAGACATTTTAGAACTAAACGAAATCATCTGAAAGGTTCTGGGTAATTTGCCATCTTCTTAGGAAACTTATAATGATACATTACAGCACGAGAGGCTGGGGGAAACCTGGGAGAAATCTTCCAAATTATCTGGTCGAACTCCATCATTTTACAGATGAAGAACTTGGTATATAAACTGGCAGCTGCAACACACTGAAGTTTTCAATGAAAACATCTGTTTGATTTTAAGGTGGCTGCCAAATTTGGAGAGGAGGGTAGGCGCAATAAAATAAAATCTCTTAAACATATTTTAGTGGAACAGTAGAAAGATCAAGAGGCCCATTACAGGGAGGAATAAGCATGAAGGTGGCAGTAGTGTCCTCATCCCAGTGTCAGGACCACTTACATCCAAAAAGCTGAGAGATTAAAAGCTGTCAGAGTGAACATGTTGAATTTGTGAGCAGAAAAAGAGAAGTCAGGGGCTCTATCCTGAAGTCTAAGGGCCTAACCACCAAACACTGGCTTAATTTTATACCTAAACTGACAGGCATTCAGAAGCTACCCCAATATGATGCTAGTCGGATTTGAGAAAATGGTTTATGCACAGCAGAAGTACATAACCACTGACAAGGGAGAGTTGGCTTAGACCCTTACCAGCAGGTGCTGGTAGCTTGTTAAAAACACTGAGTCTCATGCCAGCTGCAACGGTGTGTGCCTGTAATCCCAGCACTCTGGCAGGAGAATGGAAAGTTTGAGTCCAGCCTGGGCAACTTAGTCACACCCTGTCTGAAAATAAAAAAGAAAAGGTCTAGGACATAACTCAGTGCAAAGGCCCTGGGTCAATTCCTAGTGCCACACAGATGAAATGAAACAAAACAAAACACCTCACAGATCTTGATCTTTACACAGACATTCAGAGTTGGAATATACATTTTGAAAAGATCCTGGGGTCTTCCTATGCACATGGAAGTTTAAGAAGGACTTGTTTAAAAGTGTAACTGACTACCTGTAAGCACTTTTAATGTAATTTCCATCCTTCTCTTCTCTTTCCTATAATCCATTGGTCTTTATATTCATTGATTCTGAACTGAAGCAATTTCTCACTAAGCAGCTTATTTTAATCCTCCATTAAAATAATCTCTTTCTGATGACAGGTTATTTGCTCTCGGAGCAGAAACACTACTGTGAAATATTTCATTCTTTCTGAAACACTTGAAGATAAAGGTTCACAGCATACTGAGCCAGAGTCTTTAGAAAAGGTAAAATATTAGCAGAAATTAATTTATCCAGGCATCCATTCACTGGATACACCCAAAAATAATAAAAGAATCCTTTTTACTACTCTCTCTCTCTCTATTTTGTGCTGGGGATTGAGCTAAGGACCTCATACATGCTAAGTATATACTCTACCATTAGTTACACCCACAGCCCTTTTCTATTTTTAAAAATCTCACCACCACAATATTTTAAAGAACAATCTGTCAGAGTGCACAGTGTGAGGTTCCAGCACAGGGACAATATATCCACAGAGCTCTGAGTGATTAGGTAGTTGGTGGGTCGCAGTGGCCTGCCCTGGAAATCATAATGGACTGCTGCAGTGACGGAAACACCAGTTGTGTCTCAGTTCTCTGTAAGTTTAGGCATATCACAGTTCCCTGAAAGCAAGGAAATGCAATCATGTGCACTGGATCCTGTGGCTTTTTTATCCTTATGTCCTTCTCAAATAAGACAAGCAAACTCTAGAAAAATAACTAATCCAGGTCTCTGGCATTTCAGATGAGACATCTTTTGCGTGAATATTAGTTATCTGTACTATAAGGTGAGAAGGATTTTCACTATGTTAAGAGATCTGGCCACTTTTATTGGCTTACAGCAGCTTATTCCTGGGATAAAAGCACCTAAGCACCTGAGAAGCTACATCTTCTCTCTCTCTCTCTTTTTTTTTTTTTTTTTTTTTTTACTGGAGATAGAATCCAGGGCCTTTGCACTGTACTATGTCCCCAGCCCTTTTTTACTTTATTTTTTATTTTGAAACAAGGTCTCCCTAAGTCTTAGGTTGCCCAGACTTGGCTCAAACTTGTGATCCTCTGGCCTCAGCCTCCAAGAATGCTGTGATTTATAGGCGTGCACCACCATGGCCTCTCGAAGGTCACTGAAATTAGTAAATTCTTCATTCAGTTCATCAGATGGATGAGCAGGTGAGCAAAGTAAGGCCCGAGTCACACCAGGGATCATTGAGGCAACATCAAATTAGACCTACATTTTTCTAAGCTCCTTGGCTGGTGTCAGGTATATAAGGTCTCCAGTGGCAAGAGACCAGACAATAAATACATAACTCACTCAGCCCACAGTGAGGCAAAAATAGAAAACCAAAAGAGGAAGAGCTGATGTGACATGCACTCATCCCAGAGTGCATCTTCTGCTACTGTTAATCAGGATGTCACACTTTCTGGGGCCACTGAAGTCACTAGCCCTGACAGAAAGGATTGGCTACTTCTACTTTAAAAGGAGAAGCAGAACAAAAGACAGAAGCTAGGCTGGTAGGAAAGTGAGAAGAGGGCCGTTTTCTATACACATCGCCAAAAGTGCCATCTTTTCAACAAAAATGCTAAGATCACGTGAGGATAAAATAAAAGTGGCATGTGAACAGGAGGTTCGCTTGTTCCTCACACCCACAGCAAACTAAGTTTCTTCTGCCCTTCTCTTCCACTCCCTGCACCGGAACCTTGAGTCCCGCATCTTTCCAATTAGAAAATTCTAGAAAGACAGCTTTTTCCCCTAGCACAGAGCACAAGAGAACGAGTCCCCTTCCTCTCCCGGGGGCAGAAGAGGAAAATATCCCATCCCAGAAGTCAGCTGCTCTAAACTATGACCAGTCTCGATATGACCAGCGAACTCCCTCCTGGTTTACAATACAAAGTAGGGGTTAGCATAAAAGACGCCTGGGACTGTCTCCACCCAGAAGTCCTTACCTTCGGAAATGGCCTTCCTCACCGCGGCCACATAGACCTCGGGCTCGTCGTCACAGGTGAGCTCCTGCCAGAGGGCCCAGTCGGGGAAGAAGGGCAGGAACTCCTCCGGGGCGCCCTGCACCCCGCAGAGCAGCCGGACCACGCGGTGCGGAGGGTGCAGCGCCCGCTGCAGCAGCGGCAGCAGCGCGGGCCGGTAGAAGTGCTCCACCAGCTCCGCCGAGAGCAGCACCACCACGCAGCGGGCGCCCAGAAAGAGCAGCAGGTCTTCGGCTGAGAAGGAGGCGTCAGGGCCCAGCCTGTGCGTCAGCATCTTCTGGGTGCGGACCTGCCGACTGGACAGGAAAAGGTCCTGCAGGTACTGGCACCATTCTTCGGCGTCCGGGCTGTAGACGGTGAGGATGTCGCATCTTCGGGGCACCCCTGGGTGAAAAGGAGACACAAGCTTGTTAACACACTCGCTCCTGGTGAAGACACCTTGCTCTCGGCAAGACACGGCACCCAAGACGAACGGCCTGGCGCCCGCGGTATTCCTGCCCTCTCCAGCATCCCCGGCTGTCCTCCTACCCCACTTACCGACTGTGCACCAGCCGCAGCAGACTGTCTTTGCCCAAATCCTGTTTTAGATCTTCGCAGAAGCCGGTGCTGCACCTGCTGTGCTAAACCCTGAGCCCCACAGCTGTCTGGGATAGCAGCAGCAGCAGCAATACTCATAGCAGTAGTAGTAATAGTAGTAACAGCAAACCCTTATTTAGAGCTCACTCTGTGCCAGCCATTCTTCTAAGGACATGCCCTAGTAAGCTCGTTTAACCCTCACAGCGGCCTCATAAAGTAGGCCCCACTCTCAAGCCCATTCTAAAGATGAGAAAGCTGAGATGTGGCAGGTTAAGTAACTTATCCAAGATTCACAGTGGCACAGTCAGAATTTGAGTTCAGACTTTTCATTTAAGCCAGAGCCTAGCTCTGTCCCAATCACAGTGGTTAGGAGAACAGGTATTGCATTGTTGTGCAACCTTGGGCAAATTAAATCTTTTAAACCTCAGTTTACTTATCTGTAAATGGAAACACAGTGGCAATGTTTATCAGTGTATTGTAAGAACTAAATTAGATATTTCCTGTAAAGTGCTAGTATATAGCTTAGTATGTAGAAAACCCTCTGTAACTGCTAGCTTGTGTCGTGATCCTCACATTAATAAAAATAATGCAGTAATGTAAAAGAGAAACTGGTTGGCCTATACCACATTAGTTTTTCAGATATCCCTCCCATACATGATCTATGACATGAGCTTTCTTCTTTCTCTAGTAAAACACAAGTTCCAGAAACAGAGAACGGGGCTTTGGGAGATCACCTGGCCCAAACTCTTCCTTTAAAGATAAAAGAAATGCTTGTCCGGGAAGAGTACAGGATTTGCTCAGATTCACACTCAGCAAATTAGAGGCAGATCCAGAGTGAACTCCTAAGTTTGCTCTGGGTTTCCAGTCCAGACTGCCCTGCCCTGCCCCTGCTACCTCTCACTAGGAATTCTGTCAAGAATCTTGAGAGAAATAAGTCATATCTTCCAATGAAGCTTGGATCTTAACTATTACCACAGTTCTGGGTTCTTGTCTTTCTGCCACTTTGACAAACTCTTCTGTGAGTGATTTGGAAAGAGTTAGCATAAAGTGTCAGCGCACCCTACAATGCATCAGATGTCCTCCCTCCCCCTAATAAGAAGCAGTCACATCTTGTGAAACTGAGAAATCATGTTAAGTTGTAGATTTTCACAACTAAATATCTGGGTGGTTCCAGGCAAAAAAAGGTCAGAGGCAGGATTGGGGCAAGACTTTGAGGTGCTAAGCTCTGGAAAGATTACAGGAGAAATCCTCTTTCCTGCCCACATGCACCACTATAATCAAAGTTTTTTAAAAACTGAAAATGTGAGCCTAAAATAACTCTGACTTGGGCCAGGGGTTTGGCTCAGTTCAATCCCCAGTACCAAAAAAAAAAAAAAAAAAAAAAAAAAAAAAAAAAAAAACAAAAAACGGACTTCCCATGGAAGATATTACCAAAAATTTCCTAATAGCAAATACAAGTTTGTAGTTTTATTCTTTTATGTTACTGTTTTGCTTTGTTGGATCCCTAACCTACTGTAAAACCTAAAAGTGTAATCAGGAAGAGTAAATTGATCAGACCGGGAATACTTTTGGAGGGAGTAGGTACACATTGTTAAAGCAGTCAGTATTAAAATACAGTATGGAACTGGAGAAAAAAACAGTAAGTCTGATGACACCAAGAACATTTATGGCTCTATTGAGAACTCAATTCTGAGTATAATATGTTTCCTCAATTGTGAATAAAACAATCCTTTTCAGTAATGTTTACCTGATCCCAAAGATTAACCAGATTAAGGACAAAATTTTAATGTTCCAATTGTAGCCTTCCATGAAATAAAATCTTTGTTAAATAGGTCTTTTTTTCCCTTCAATGTAGACCATTCCTTTATGTCTCAATGGAAAAATAATTTCAGAACTATAGAGAGCATAAAAATACCACAGCTACATAAATATAGAACTCACACAAAGAAAAGCAGAGTTAAAGTGTCAGAATGTATTTACTTTTTTTTCTGTTCCCCCCTTCCTATGTAGCTGGTTTATACTAAAAGGCAAAATGTTCCCCACGTGCAGTGTTAATGCAGATGAATATACAACAAGCCATCAGGTAGGAAATGTACATACTTGGAATCATTTAAAATACAAAAAAAGGAAATGTTAGCCACTATCGTCTTTTCATATGCACAGTTACTCTAGTAAGTTTCATAGCAACAAACTGTGCAAAAGGGCAGAAGGAAAATAAGATCTCAGAAGGAGATGAGGACGGTACCATACCCTAGCAATAAAGAACCTATGAGTAGTTTCAAATGGCTGGTAAGTGGCAGCAAAAAAGCAGGAAAAGGAGAGAAAGAGGGTCTCCTGGAACATAAGAAGTACCCTCAAGAAGGCAAAGTGGATCTTCGAGTACTGTTTGACTTCGCAGTAAAGAACAACTGCACACTGCCCCGAAAACCAAGTGGTCATGAGCAATTGCTCCAATTTTATGAGAAAGATTCACTCACCCAAGAAGTCAGATAAGAGCTCCTGACTCACCAAATGAATGCATACACATTTACCCCTGGGTCCCTGCTCATTGCTTCCTACTCTTCTGTTAACAGCCTATCACACTTGCTGTTCAGTAAAGATTCATTCATCAAGGAAAGTTTCACTGTAATTCAGCTCTATTTCCCAAACACTGACCATGTGTTAGTCACTCTGCGAAGCACTCCAGTGTGTGCTCTCATTTAATCCTCCGAACAATCCTACAAAGTACATACTATCCATAGCCGCGTTTTATAGACTTAGATATTAAAACTGATTGAAGATTAGCTGCTGCCCAAGATCATATTGTTAGTGCCTGATAAGGAATTTGAACCCAGATCTAAAGACCATAAAGCCTATGCTCTCAATTTCTAAAATATATCCCTTTGTAAAAGTCAAGGAGCCGGGCGTGGTGGCGCACACCTGTAATCCCAGCACTCGGGAGGCTGAGGCAGGAAGATCACTGTGATTTCAAGACCAGCCTGGGCTACATAGTGAGTTCTAGGTCAGTCTCAACTACATAGTGAGACCCTCTCTCAAAAAACAAAACAAAAAGTCAAGGAAATGCAAACTATAATTTAGAAATAGAATTAAAACTAATCTAGTGCCATTGGCTTCACGTACCATTTTCCAACAAAAGGAACCAGGGTTCCTTAGAGAAATAAGTAATTCCAGGAATAATTCTAAGATTACATATAGGTGGGCAGAAAATATATAAAATAAGCACAGAGCATCTTATAGTGCCAGAAGACGAGTGTTCAAACAAAAATATAATGATAGGCATATGTCAAAAAGGATACCAGGGTCCCAGTGGCCAATGCTGGCACAATATGAGAAATGAAATAAACTGTAACACTGAAATATAAACAAATCCTAATATTGAATTATAACCAATGTATAAAGTAAATATCCAGGAGTCCATCTTGATATCATTAAATGATTGTGTGAATAAATTTGCAAAAAGAGAAAAGTCTCCCATTCATAAGAATTCCAAATAATTTATAATTCTCCCTTCAGAGGTGGAGCATACCTCCTCTTAAGCTGGAGGGCTGGGTGGTGAGTTCTTTCCAAAGAGCATAGTATGGAGAGGGAGAAAGACGTGGTGATATCTAGCAGATACTGCCTTGGCCCAGTGATCAAGGTCAATGTCAGCAGCCGTGAACCATGTTCCTAATGCATAGTCTCGATAGGATATGACAAGAATGGTAGTTTACCTCTGTGACCTTCCTCCCCAAGGCCTATCACCCCAGTCTAATTATGGGGAAAATATCAGACAAATCCCAGTGGAGGAACATTTCACAAAATCACTAACCATTACTCCTCAAAACCGTCAAGCTTATCAAAAACAGAGAATCACAGGAAAGTCCAGCTGGGAGTAGCCCAAGGAAACATCACTACTAAAGGTAACCTAGTGTCTGGGATAGAATCCTAGAACAGAAAAAGAAGATGTGGATATATATATATATATATATATATATGGGGAAGTACTACACAGCCATAAAAATGAGAAACTAGAGACATAGCTAAATGGATGTACATTGAGACTATATTCTTAAGTGAAATAAATAGGACACACATGTGTAAATACTGAACAGTTTCTCTGGTGTGAGAAACTGAAGTATAGATAAGGATCAAAATGTATAAGATAATGTGAAATAGAAACAAAATGTCCAAAGAGGAAGGGGAAGGAGAAATGGGAGGGAAAGGGGCCGGGGATTTAGCTCAGCAGTTCCACCGCCTGCCTCGCAAGCGCAAGGGCCCGAGTTCAATCCCCGGTACCCCACCCCCAAAAGAAAAGAAAAGAAAAAAGAAATGGGAGAGGAAGAAGAAAAGAAAGAAATATGAGAAAAGGCAAAAAACAGAAACAAAGTCTTTGTAAAAAGGGAGGAGTAGAGGGGTTGGGGAAAAAAATAAGAACCAAGATATATAAAGATACAAGATCACAATAAAGAATGTCAGCATATTGTATACCTGAAATGTACCGATAAAATTAATGAAAAAAGGTCACTGTCAAAACTAAGGAAATCTGAATAAAGTTTAAACTTTAATTAAAAATAATTTATCAATATTGGCTCATTAGTTGCAGCAAATGTACCAAATTAATAATATAAGATGGGGGGATTTACCTCAGTGGTGCCACTGCCTGCCTCACAAGCACCAGGTCCTGAGTTCATTTCCCGGTACCCCAAAAATAAATGAATAAAATAAAAATAATAATCATAAGATGCTAATAGGGGAAATTGGGGTGTGAAATAAATGAGAATTTTCTTTATTATCTTTGAAGTTTTTCATGAAATAAAAAAAACTTTTCTAAAATTAAAAGTTTATTAAAAATGCAATTAAAGTAGTAATGAAGTTAGCCTCTTCTATACTGAAAACAGCTGTATGAAATAATTCATCCCTGGGGTTCCAATAGTAAATGAAATTCGGTGTGAACAAGAGTATTTGAGAAGGAAGTAGTAAGTGCCTCAGACCTAGTATCACAACCTAGTTGTTTTTTGGGGGTTTTTTTGTTTGTTTGGTTTTTGGTTTTTGGTTTTTTGAGACAGGGTCTCACTTTGTAGTTGAGACTGACCTGGAACTCACTATGTAGCCCAGGCTGGTCTCGAACTCACAGTGATCCTCCTGACTCAGCCTCCCGAGTGCTGGGATTACAGGCGTGAGCCACCAAACCAGGCACAACCTAGTTGTTGACTAAATTGTATTGTTCCTTAGACCAATATATTAAATCTAGGCAAATTTGGCCTCAGTGTAAACAAGGACAATGCAATCTATCATCTTCCTGAATATCACTATTGTGCAACCCGGGAAGTTGTAGAAAAAGTCCAAAGTGGAAGTCGAGGTTCCTCTCTGACATACAAGGTCATTACCTAATGATACAGGACTAAAGGCTTTGTCAGCCACTCTCCCTAGAGAATTGGTAATTCCCTTCCTTTAACCATAAGTCATTTATCCACCTGTTCTCATTTTTCTCGTATTTTATTCAAGAGAAATGAAACGCATAAAACAACATGGAGTCTGTAAATCCTGGATAGACTGAAAAAGGTCTGTTCTTATGAAGCTCAAAGAACAGGTTTGGCTACAGAAGAAGAAAAGAATGAGCAACACAAGGAAAGAGCTGGCTGCTGGCAGCAGGTAGTCACCTTGGGGAGAAGAAACACAGTGACTGAAAGACGGGTGACATTGAATGAGCCCCAATCCATTAGAGAAAAGAACAGAGAAGATGTGCAAGGAGCTTTTCAAAGTACCCAGTCCAGACCATGTCTTTAGTCCGCAGGTGACACTGCCTCCTGTCCATCTGGCGTGAGGTCCCATGTTTGAATCTGAGCACCATATCTAAGAGAATGTGACAAAAGCAAAGTAACCAGGATAGGCAGTCAACTGGTAATGAACCACACCAGGAGTTCCCTGTCCCTGAGAATGTTCAGATTTAAGGAGTCGGTAAGAGCATGAAGAGTACTCAAGGATTAGGTGGAGAAAACTAAGTCTCTTCCACCCTATAAGAAGGACAAGACATGAAAACTTTTCTCAAATCTTTGAAGGGTAACCCATAGAGGACAGGGTTGTGGTCTTCAGTGGCCACAGACATGGTTACTTGAGAAAGTCACAGCTTCTCTCTTTTCATTTGAAAATACACAAGATACCCTCAGAGCCCAGAGATTATTCCTCGATATGCTGACTCCATTTCATGTTAGCTTGGTATCCAGAGTTCACAACAGGAAGCCAAGATGTTCCAGGATTTCAACAAGCAAACATGACTTCCCATAAACAAAAGACTCATGCTTAGCCTTCAGTGAAAGGAAATTTAAGAAGATCAGAGGTTTAGGCCATAAAAAAGGAATGAGGTACTGACACAGGTTACAACTGGGTGAACCTTGAAAGCATGCTGTGTGAAGACACATACTATATGATCCCGTTAATGTGAAAGTCTAGAGACAAGGAAGAGGAAGCTCTATACAGACAAAGAAGATTTTTCCGGCTAGCAAGGAAGAGAAGGAGAGGCAGCTAACAAGTACAGATTTTCTTCTTTATGAGGTATTGAAAATTTCCTAAAAGCGTAATGATAGCTACACATACTTATGAAAACACTAAAAATCATGGAATTGTATACTTTTGATGGATAATCTGTAGTGTGTGTCAATATATCAAAGTAAAGCTTTTTAATTCATTAAGTTAATTGGTACATTTCAGGTATACAATATGCTGAAATTCTTTATTGGGATCTTTGGTGGGGGGTTGAGACAGGGTCTCACTGTGTAATTGAGACTGATGTGGAACTCACTATGTAGCCCAGACTGGTGTCAAACTCACAGTGATCCTCCTGCCTCAACCTCCCAAGTGCTGGGATTACAGGTGTGCACTACCACACCTGGCTTACTTTATTGGGATCTTGTACCTTTACGTAATATATCTTGCTTCTTATTTTTTTCCCCATTCCCCTGCCCACCCTTCAACTCCTCTACCCCTCCCTGTTTACAAAGACTTTGTTTCCATTTTTTCTCATATTTATTCCTTTCCCTTCTTTCCTTTCTCCTACCCCTCCTCCTTCCCCTTCCCCTTCGGACTTTTTTTTCCTATTTCACATTATCTATTATACACTTTCAGTTTCTCACTCCAGAGAAACTATTTGGTATTTACACTTGTATGTCCTATTTATTTCACTTAAGAGTATAGCCTCAATGTACATCCATTTAGCTATAAATGTCTCTAGTTTCTCATTTTTTATGACTAAGTACTACTCCATTTTATATTTAAAAACAAACACCACACATATTTTTTTTTGGTACCAGGGATCGAACTCAGGATCTTGTTCTTGTCAGGAAGGCAGCAACATCACTGAGATAAATACCCAGCCCTAAAAACACATCTTCTTTATCCAGTCACCAGTTGATGGGCAACTGGGCTGTTTCCAGATGAGTGAAACTTATAGAACTCCAACGAGCCATGATCAAAAAAATCTACACCTAGGCATATAATAGTCAAGATTCCAGAAACCCAACAGAAGAACCAAATACTACAAGCAGTTTGAGAAAAGAAATAAATCATGCACATACAAAGGAAAGCCCATCAGAATCACAGCAGACGTCTCAATACAAACCCTCAAGTCAGAGTGAAGTATTTTAAGCCCTAAAAGAAAACAACCTGCAATCCAGATTAATAAACCCTGCAAAACTATCTTTCAGGATTGATGGAGAAATAAGATATTCTCATGACAAAGAACACCTGAGGAACTTCATGAATACCAAACCAGCACTCCAAAAAATTTTAAACAGGAAAATTTTACCCTAGGAAAAGACAATAAGGGTCACAACCCCATAAAGACCAACGAAATGAATCTATCAGGCAAGAAAAGGAATTAAATGCAAAGGAGGAGAATCCAACAACAGGAAAAGGTCATGACAAGGATAAGTCATCATATATCAGTTATGACCATCAATGATTATGGTCTCGATTCACCAATCAAAAGAAACAGACTGGCAGAATGGGTCAAGAAGCAAGGTCCAACAATATGCTGTATACAAGAAACCCACTTCATTCAAAAGCAAACTCACAGGCTGAAAGTTAAAGGGTGGAAAATGATATTCCATGTGACAGGAACCCAAAATAAAAGCAAATGTAGCTATTCTATTTGTGGATAAAATGGGCTTCAAACGAAGTAAGGCTATTTTTAAAATAAGGACACCATCCAGAAGAGTGGCCTGGATGACTCCTGAGCCTACACCATCTTGGCAAAAGGTATTTTTTCCCCACTCGGACTGCTCTGGTGAGTCCTTGCACTTTCAGACCTCTGGGAGTCCAGCATCCCAACTTCCACTTACAGCAGTGGAGTGGTGCCTCGCTGCAGAGGGCAGTGGCAGCAAGGGGACTTGACGACTCTAACCATTACACATGCCTGTGGAAGCCCTACACAGCTCACACAGAGCCCAGGTTTCATCACTGGGCTAGGATCCCCGTCTGGACTAAGCCCTCCCTCCACACGCACTACATCACGCACCCTGAACCCTGGATGAGGAAGAATGGTTTACTTGGTCTCCTCTGCTCAAAGCCTCTTCATATTTACTGTGTCCTGCAGCCCAGTCTCATTCCTAGACATGAAAGGAGGTGGGAGGTTCATCAGCTCATCTCCCTCTCCCCCATCACCCACCAATCCCAGCCACTCTGGCCTCTTCGCAGCTCCTCAAACACTTTGTGCATGGACCTCTTTCTGCAGCAACTTCCCCACACAAGGCCCCTTCCATCTCCTCCTTCAGGTCTTGACTCAAATGTCTCTCTCCATGAAACCGACCCTGGAAATCTCATGTAAAATCTTAATCTCATCCCCCCACCCCTCTCTATTGCTTTTCATAGCACATTAACATCCTGACCACGTTTCTTGTGCTGCTGCCTTCCCTGCTCAGAAAGCTCCATAGGGGCGTGGCCGTTGTCTGCTTTGGTTATTGAATGTATGCAGGACACCTAGCCCAGTGCCTGAAAACAACGAATATGCAATAAATACTGGTCCAACTCCCTTAAAGAACTGTTGCTTTGGCTTTCAAATAGAATGTGTGTACCATGAGCCTGTTATTACCCAGGCTCTTTATGCATCCTACAGCTTCTTCTAACCTCTAGAGCTCAGGTAGGGACCCTCAAGGCTGAAATGAACCACTTTCCCACTCTCTAAATCTGATAGAACTGTCATTGTTGGTCTTTTCCAACTCAGCGTCCAAAGCACCGTGATCAGGCCAAGTCTCTGCACATCTAGAGAAAGCTGGCTCTTCATCCGAGCACCTGCTCCCAACCTCCAAGAACAGGGTCTTTTCCCAACTGACTACATGTTCTTCTGCAAGAGGCATCAGCACGCTATTATACATGTTATTCTACTATCGCACTACAAGGTGGGCTGGGAAAATGCAAGGAAGTCCACTTGAAGCAAACATGGTAGCTATCTCTTCTCATCAAGTAATTCCCTGTTTAGTTATTGTCTTCCTTCACAAGACTATAAACTGTTGGCAAACACAGACTGGGTTGTCTTGGCCACCACTGAGAACATTTTCAGTATCCACTGGAATGCATAATAAGGGCTCATTTGTTGCTCCCCCCACCCCGAATGGGGACTAGATCTCAAGACCTTGTGCTTGCCAGGCAGGCGCAGCGCCACTGACCTAAACCCGCGGCCCCTCATTTGTTATCATTGATCATTGTCATTCTTTCGTGATTTGTCCTGGATCTCAAGGAGTAACTTGTGAATTATATACACCCATGAATCAGCTGGAACCCAAGAACAGCTAGAAAGTCTGTCTCCTTCTGGAGAGATTTACCCACTGACCCCCAAAGTTCTGCAAGAGATAAACGAAAAGTAAAGTCACAGCGTTTCTAGATTCCTAGCAAAATTCCGGATGAAAATCCCAAACTCGATGGGGTGGAGGAAGGAAACTTGGGAAGTCTGCCCAGGGGTTGATTTCCCAGCACCAAGGATTATCCGAGCGCCCCCTATTGGTCAGACAAGACCCTACTTCACCTCGCAAGAAAAGCATTCCGCGGGCGCAGACGAGTCTGCTCTTCTTTCAACTCGTTCCCTCCGCTGAAAAAGTTGAAGGAACAGGGGAAACGACCCTCAGAAGCTGTAAAAGCCAGGCGTGGATGGAGAAAAGAAGAATCGGAAGCCGCTGACGGTGGAGCGTCAGGCAGGGGCTGAACAGAAACGCGCAACACACTGGGAAGGGGAGCGAGAAAAGTTGGGCTCCAAAGTTTGCAACCGAAAACAGCGAGAAGACCAGAAAGTGCACCCGATCCCCGATCCTCAGACTGGAGATGCCCACAGAAAGGGGGGCGAGTGAGCTCAGAGGGGTCCTACGAGTAGGTGTGAGAAAGCGGTGCCCGGGTCAGGGGCCGCGTGGGCGGAGGGCTGGGGCGCCCGCACCCCGCTACCCACCTGAGGCTGCCATGCCGCT
>NW_022900920.1:1399367-1426731 GCF_012274545.1 Fukomys damarensis
CCGCCTGTCCGGCTTCCCCGGGGCACCTGCACCGAGGCCGTTGGGGAGGGGAAGTGAGAACCCGGGCCGAGCCGCTGGCCAGCTCCCCGCACAGCCCCCTGCTCCGGGTGGAGAACAAACGGGGGGCTCCGCACCACGTGTACCCCGCACCTCGTTGGCACAGGCCTGATCCTGCCAGGCCACCCCAGAGCAGCCCGAAGAAGCAGGGAATTTGGGGGGAAAGAGGGGACAAGGGAGGGCTGACTCATCTCGGGGACCTGGGGCGGAGGGGCTGCCAGAGTACCAGCTGTCCCAGCCACCTCCTCATCCCCTGGGGCTTGTCCCTGAACCGCTGCACCCACAGGAAGGGGAAGGCGAGACACCTGGCCCCGGGGCTTGGCGTTGCCCTTGAGCACCCTCCTGTGACCCTTCTGCGGTTCCTTGGATCTGCTTTCCTCGTGGCACACAAACGTGGATTACAATTTCATCTGATAAATGTATGATAGCTGTCACAGTCGCATTATGCTGCTCTAAACTGGGCAGGTGCTAAACGCCATACACACATTGTTGCAACAGTCCTTTAGGTCACATTTATTGCCCTCTGTGGCCCAGTTCCCTTCTCAGATTTGCACAGAGACTAAATGCTCCTGGAGGTTCGGTATCAGCCCGTTGGTTCCAGAGCTAGGCTTCTGCTTATCCCTTGCTCTCCCTCACGGTCCTCCTCCCATTGCCTGATTCTGTAAATGATCTTACTATCGATTATGGAGTCCTCAACAATCCAGCCTGCAGAAATGAGCGTAAGGGTTCAAGTTTAGGTATAAATAAATGAAATGGATTTAACAATGGAAATAGGATAAGGCCTATACTTGTTTTTTGTTCCTACAAATTACCACAAATTTTCTACTGTTGCTACAAATTTAGTGGCATAAAACAACAAAAACATATTATTTTACAGTTCTGTAGATCAGCATGAGGTGAGTCTTACTGGATTAAATCAAGGTGTTGCCAGTAGAAGAGTTCCCTTGGGTTGCTGTCTGTCAAGCAGGAGAGAATTAATTTCTTTTGTATTTTCAGCTTCTAAAATCTGCCCACCTTCTTGGGACTGGTCAGCTTCTTCCATCTTCAAAACCAGCAACACGACATCTCCCTGGCCCTGCCGTCTCTGTCATCAATCCCTTCCTCTCGCTTTCTTCTGTCTCTTCCAATGCCGAGGACTTTAGTGAATACTCTGAGATTTCCACACTCATCCAGGAAAATCTCCCTATTTTAAGCTCAGCTGTCAGCAATCTCAACGCCACGTACAACTTTAATCCTTGTAGCATATTCACAGGTTCTAGGACATGGACATCTTTAGGGGAGGCTGTTAGTCTGTCTACCTACAGGCCTAAGGATTCCTAAAGCGGAAATAAATTTATACCTATAGATACCTTATACCTACTCTCCATATTCATGATGTCCTTGGCCTCTACCCCTTATCATACAGTGTGAGGCATCACAGACTATTATAGCCCCATGCTATTCTTTAATAAAAACTATATAGCTGAGCAGGGTGGTTCACATCCGTAATCCCAACACTTTGAGAGGCTGAGGCAAGAAGATCATCACAAGTTCAAGACCAGCCTGGGCTATTTAATGAGTTCAAGACCAGCTTGAGCATGGCAAGATGACCTTATCTAAAAACAAAAAAAACTGTTTTGATATTTTAGCACAAGTTATTTTAATTTGTGTCTCCTCTATTTATCTATAAGCTCCCCCAAAGGCAAGCTCCAAGTATTGTCTTTTAACCACAGAACTCCAGCACCTAGAGCCAATTTTGCAGAGAATATGATTGGAAAATATTTGTGAAATGAGTGGTGATGACTAGGAAATCCTTAAATTTGAGATTGAGGAATAACAAGGACTTTATAGGAACTGAAAATTCAAACCCTAGGCCTAGAAAAGGCTAATATAAGATGTCAAAAATAGGCCATACAGAATAAAAGCCATCCGAGTAAGGAAACAGTGCACTTCACTTTGAAAATGTTGGATTTGAGAGGCCGAGGATTTAGTTCAGTGGTGCTGCCACCTGCATTCCAAGTGCAAGGTCCTGAGTTCGATCCCTGCTACCAAAAAAAAAAAAAAAAAAAGAAAGAAAAAGAAAAGAAAAGAAAATGCTGGATTTGAGCTGGGTGTGGTGTGTATGCCGTGATTCCAGCCCTCAGTTGGCTGAGCCAGGATAGCTTTGAGTCTGAGGCCAGCCTTGGCTACATACTGAGTTCAAAGCCAGCCTGAACTACAAAACAAGATCCCCTCTGAAAAACAAATAAATAAGGAAGTGTTGGATTTGAGGTACCAGGGGATGTCCTGTCTTTGCAGAAAGGAGAGATGGGGGCCTAGGACCTGGCCGAAGATCCTCCCCTTGGAACTGAAGCTTCATGTGTAGATGGGAAGATGGGATAAAGAGCAAAAGCCTGGCCTGAAGGTTGGAGCCATCAGAAAGGACCGTGTTTAGGAACCATGAAAGAAGGGTCTTCAAAGGAAAGATGGGGTGGGAGGTGGGACCAAAAAGAAGAAGGCCCAGGAAGGAGGGCTCTGAAGAAAAGTTCGCAGCGGTGGAGATAGGAGAGCATGCCACTGGGTAGAAAAATGGCCACTGCGACTGACATCAGGAGTCTAAGCTGGTGCCATGGAGGCTGGATGGCTGGCAGATGGAAAGAGGGAAAGGTGGTAAGGTTGGCAGTTTGGAGCAGGGACAGAGTCCAGGAACGGACAAGCAGGGCTCCAAATTCTTATAGCAGCCCTCCACAAACCACCAAGGGGCGGTGGGCAGCTATAACTCCCAAAGCTCTCTGTTTGCTAACACATCCAGTGAGGCCTGCCACCTCAGACAATGTGAGAATTCTAACACTGACCTAGACTCCCTGCGCCTCCCTCAGCCTTCACGAGCCTCCGGGCCTGGCCATCTACGCTCTGTGTCAGAGCCAGTCCCACAGAGGTAATTCATCCATTTGAGGCCAACTGTCCAAACATCCCCACCGTTCCAGTGCATGGCCCTTCTTTTCAACTCCAAATGTTGGAGAGTGAAGTCCCTGTCCTGTCTGCCAACCAAGAAGATCTGGACACTTTTAACCTAGAGGACACTTTTATACTGTGCTTGTCCCAAGTCAGTCACCAGTTGCAGGCAAAGGTCTTAGGCCCTGTGTCAGCCATCCAAGCTCTGCTCCCACTGGGCAGAAGCACTGACCTCTGGAATTCCCCTGGAGAAAGAACCCAGAGACCTAAACTCCCAGCCTCGGGGATATTACTAGTCCTCCAGGCAGTCCACCCTGTTTCTTTGTATAGCGGGTAGGGCCATGTTAGAGGAAGTAGTGTTTTCTAGTTTCGAACGTCCATCTGGCTCTGCCAGGTGTAGAGGCAGGAGGAGCGCAGCTGTCCTGGGAAGGGCTCCATCAAATGGGTTTGAAGAAGGATGAAGAATCTGGACTTGCCTGCTGCCTTACAGTCCTGTTTGACAGGACAAATAGAAGAGCTCAGAGAGGTGGACCTGTGTCATTTAATGAAGAGGATAGGATGGGGGAGAAATTCCTGTTTGTTCCATCCTTAATATTTATTTCTTAATTTCTCAGACATGGGAACCAGACCCTTTTCCCTTGGTATCCAAGCCTCACTTGCAGGAAAAAAAGCAGAGCTGGAGGAACATGGTATACTGTATGTGCTTAATCCACCCAAATTCTCGTAACTGTCCTGTGAGAAGGTCTAACAGCAGACACTTCTCTTACAAATGACAAGGTGAAATAACTTTGCCCAAGGTTACACAGCTAGCGATTGCAGAGGTGAATGGAATGGTTCCATACTTCTACGCTCTGGATTAGGTATAAATGTACAGCAGCCCTGCTGTGTGACCCGAACGCCTCATAAATTACTACTAGCCCATGTTACTGTCACCTTATGGCAAGTGGGAAGGACAGTAGCTCTCAGTCACTTATGAGATCCCCTGTTCCTCCAAGACTGCCCTGCTACCACAGAACACTCACATCAGGAAAGGGCCATCCCAGCACACCTTCCTCCCTGCCTCCCTCCCTGTCAACATCCCAAGGCCATCAACCCCTGGAGGCTATATCTCTTTTACACACACACACACACACACACACACACACACACGCAAGCAAATGCTGTCTCTAGTGCTAAGCACAGGGCTCAGTGGAAGTTCAAGGCTGTTGGTTGTTTGTGAGGGTTTGTTTGTTTGTTTCACTGGGGATTGAACCCCAGGGCCTTCACACTGAGCTACATCCCCAGCACTTTTTTTTTTTTTTTTTTTTTTTTTTTTTTGGAGACATGGTCTTGCTAAGTTGCCCAGGTTGGCCTCAAATTTGAGATCCACCCGCCTCAGTTTACAGGCCTGGGAAACCACACAGTCCTGCCACCTTCATTCAAAGGGCTTGTTCTTTTCTTTGTACTAGAGACTGAGGAGACAGAGCCACATTCACCTGGACGGTGTGGAGAGTATAATAAAGAAGGATTACAGGGACAAGCAGTTGGGCCAACACACATGGGGCCAGAGAAAATGAGCTCTGGGCTCCAGCTGCCTGGCTTTGCCTGTAGACTCCCTGGATTATGGACATTGCTGTCCTTTTTACCTGCTCCAGGCAGTTTCAGTCCAGCCCAGCAGGGCATCATCTTAAAACCTAATGCATGCAATTTGGGGCATTTACAGCTTTTTAGGAGCAAATAGCTTTGCAAATAAAGCCTAGTTCAGGGCCTGGGATTTAGCTCAGTGGTTCCGCCACCTGCCTTGAAAGTACAAGGTCCAGAGTTCATCCCTGATACCAAAAAAAAAAAAAAAAAAAAAAAGCCTAGGTCAGCTCTCCAGCAAAAATGCGGTCCTCTTCTCTATCCACAAAAATGGTCATTCCCTTTGAAACTTCTGCCACATCTCAGGAGACCATACTTGGGCCATTTTAAACAATGACAATGCCATTCCCATCTCCAGATCTCAAATTCAGAGACAAAATATTAGACAATTGCTATTTGACTCTATTAAGGTAATTTGCCTGATTCGTGGTCTCTTGGTTAGTAAGCATTACAGCTGGGTTTTAACTTCCAATCCATTCACTGCCCAAGAGCTGCCTCCTCGTTGTGTGTTGGGATTTGGAAGTCCTTCCAGCCATTTCCTGGGTCCAGATCCCCAATCCAAAAGCAACATTAGTGACAAGGAGTGGGAGTGTCTCAGAGATCACTGGTTGCCGAAAATGTCTTTTCTCTCTTGTTTTTTAGTAACAGAATCCCAATGTTATTTGGAAGTAGCAATGTATCTCAGTAAAAGACAGCATTCTCCATCTCCCCCTTTTTAAATTATTAATTTACTTTTGGTACTGGGAATTGAACTCAGGGCCTCGCACTTGCCAGGCAGGTGCCGTACCAGAGCTATATCCTTGGCCCTCTCCATCCTCTCTTACAGAATAGAGGAGGCCAATAAGATGCAAGTAGGAGCCATTCGGAGGGTGTCTAGAAAAGTTCTTTATAAGCAGCTTAATTCTTCTGGCAGATACATGTTTTGCCTCACTCTCTTTTAGTTCCTGCCTGGAATGTAAATTAGGATGGTTGGAGATCCAGCAGGCCTCTTAGATCATGAGGTGACCATGGAGATGGAAGTCATACATTAAGGATGGTACAACAGAAAAATGGGCAGAGCCTGGTTCCGTACTGACCACAGATTTTCCGAATGAGTTCCAGGTT
Organism: Fukomys damarensis; assembly: GCF_012274545.1. Lineage (NCBI taxonomy): Eukaryota > Metazoa > Chordata > Mammalia > Rodentia > Bathyergidae > Fukomys > Fukomys damarensis. Next base: position 1,405,062 of record NW_022900920.1, read on the forward strand.
TCCTATCCTAGACTTCCTTTACCTGAAAGAGAAATAAATACATGTCTGTCTTGTATGAGTTATACGTATGGGTGTTTTGCTATATGCGACTAATCTTATTTCTTTACTGATAAGGGAATGGGACCTAGCATTTATTGGACACCAGCTATAACTCCTGAGCTTTCTTATGTTATGTCACTTAGTTCTCACAATAGTTCTGCAACACAGGTATTGCCTCCAAGTCATAGATGAAGAAACTGAAAGTCCATGGTGGTAGGTAATTTTTCTAACGTCATTCAGCAGGTAGCAGAACTGTGATTAAAAGCAAAAACAAAAAACCAGGTCAGTTTGAACCCAAAGTCCATGATCTTTCCAGAGTACAGTGACACACTGGATGCCTTCCAGAGAGTTCATTTAAAAGTACTTCCTGAAAGAAAAGGGCTAAAGGTGTAGGGGAAGTGGGAAGGGTAGGGAAGAGGAAATTAAGGAAAAGAAAAAATTTAAGAATATGGAAATAAAGTATTTGTAAATAGGGAAGGGAGGAGAAGGTGAAGGGTGGGCAGTGGTATGGGGGAAAAAATGAAAACCAGACATGTCATGTAAAGGTACAAGATCCCAATGATTTATATTTTCTTTCTTTTTTTTTTTCTGATACTGGGGATCAAACTCGGGTCCTTGCACTTGTGAAGCAGGCACCAGAACCACTGAGCTAAATCCCCGGCCCAAGATCCCAATGATGAATGTAACTGTATTGTACACCTAAAATGTACCAATAAACTCAATGAGAAAAATAAATAAATAAAAATAAAAGTACTTCCTGTGGACATGTGCGTGCTGGGGGGCGGGGCTTAGCATTTTAGTCCTGTGTGAATGGTGCCTTCATTCATGCATGAAAGCATTTTCTTACACATTTTCTACTTCTATCTTTTGAAGTGCTGAAGCAGAAAGCCACACAGCTGTGATGAAGACGCTAGGACTTGACCTCCTAAAGTGTTAGATGTGACAAAGACCCTGTGCTCACACATGTCAACTAAGGCACAGGAAGTAAAGTGAACTTCCTAATATACTTTGAGCTGAAGGCAGAACCAGGACCAGAATCCTCGGTCCTAATTCTTAGCCTGGTGCTTTTTGTTGTACCTTACCACCTAGTTTTTTCTCTACCGATAAACTGTTTTATTGATCTAATGCTTTGACTCTGTAGTTTTCCCCTATAAATCTGTCACCAGCTCATGGAGAGATTGATCTTAACCCAACTCCAATCCCTTCCCTGGTCATGATGGATTGGCTTTTTACTACATTGTTGATTGGCTAATATATTGCTAAGGATTTTTGCATCCCTGATCATTGGAGACATTGGTACTTTTGTCTTATCAGTTTTTGGAATCAGAGTTTATCTTAGTAATTTTTCTCACTGCTGAGACAAAATACATGACACTCAAAGTTAAATGAGGAAAATTTTATTTATTTGGCCTTCAGTTCATAGAGGTTTCAGTCTGTAATCAGCTGGCTCCAAAGCAGGAGGGCAACAGTTCATGGTGGACAGAAAGTAGCAAACTCAACACTCCTGTATTAACTATCCAAATCCCTGGTCCACTTCAAAACCTGGGCAGGGACGATTGCAAGTTGCCCACTAAATGCTGAAAAACTAGAAAGAAATTTCTGCTTCTGGCCACCATAGCAGAGTACATGGAGTTTTCAGTTTGAGTCCAAATAACTGTCTGCTTAAAGCAAACTGTTCAGAGGTATAATAGAATCCAGGTCTCTTCAAGTTTTGCTACAATGTCCAGGGAAGCAATCTACTGTACCTGTCTTGGTTTACTCTTGCTGAGATGACCTCCTTCCTTTTCAGTGGCTACATCCCAGGATTTTTCAAGACAGCCCCCAACTGGGCTTGTTCTCTGGCAAAAAGCTACAAACGTTTAAAAATCTGATGCTATTTCCTTCTTCCAAGAGTTCATTCCTCTAGTGTCTGTCCACTTTTGGTTGCACTCCAGTGCCTTTAGATGCGTGCTTTTGTGTGTTTTGTCTTGAACGTATGGTACCCCCTGTCGGGGTGGGGCTTACTCTATATGAGGAGCGGCTCCTCCCTCACCGAGGACCACTCACTCCAGCCCAAGGCACAGGCTGCCTCACTGGCTTGTGCCTCAGGTGCTACGCAAAAGAATGCTAAAGATTCGCAGAGATAAATCAGAAATATGATGCCAATTAACTTAACTTTCACGTGTGACTCTTTTCATACAGGTGAGAGGCAAATTGTTTCTGGCTTAAAACTTCATTGTCCTCCAGTGGAATCTAAGAACATCAACAACAAAAATCACTTAACCCAGAAATGGTTTTAGGTCAGTACATAAATATTTAACTCGTTCTTTTAAGAGTTGCATAATACTCAATAGTACAGCTGAGTCTTAATATGCCAAGTCTCTACTGATGGAAGTTAAGTTTTTTTCTTTGGATCTGGGGTATCTTTTTGCCCCTACAAAACCATGCTACAATAATTTTTCTTGATATCTTTTGATGTACTATTGCTTGTCTTTTTTTGTTTGTTTGTTTGTACTGGGGATCAAACTCGGGACCTTGAACTTGTGAGGCAAGCGGTGGAACCACTGAGCTAAATCCCCAGCCCCACTGTTGCTTGTCTTTTATAAGACAAGTTACAAAAAGTGGTACTGCTGGGTCAATACATATATGCGTTTAAAAATATAAATTATTTTCATACTTTCCACAGAGGATGTAGAAATTCACATTCCATACCCATTTTGATAATCTCACCAATCTTTTTGTGTTTTTTTTTTATTTTTGACAACCTAATGGATCAAAAATGCTTTACTAATTGTTGTACTAATTGGCATTTCTCTGAATATCAGTGAGGTTGAGAATCCTTTCATATTACCTACGATTACATTTTTTGGTAATGGGGATCAAACTCGGGACTTTGTGCTTGAGAGGCAGGCAGTGGAATCAAGGAACTAAATCCCCAGCCAGAATGATTGTCTTTTTTATTGTTATTTTTATTGATTCGTAGGCACTGAGGTTACATTTGTAGGAGCTGAGGTACAAATTTCAACCTTTGTTATTTGCATTTGAAGTATGTAATCTATCATTTGTCCTTTGATTTTGTTTATAGTTTCTCTCACTACACACAAAATGTTAATTTTAAAAGGGAATATGTGACTATTATTTTTAAATAGTGACTCTTAGGGTTTCTGGGTTTCATCTTTTGTTTCAAGGCCTTCTTTACAATTTTATAAATAATTTCTTATATCTAATTTTTATTTTTCACATTTATATTCTTAATCCATCTGGAGTTTATTTTTGCACAGAAAGTGGGGTAGAAGTGTAACTCTATTTTCTTCCAGATGGACAGCTAGTTCTGCTAGCACCATATATGATATAAACCATCTTTCCCTCTCCAAATGAAATATTTTTATTTATATTAAGTTCTCGTATGAATTTGGTTTTGGACTATTTAGGTCCTACTTGTTTATTTTTGTGCTATATGTATGATTTTATATAAGGTTGGAATTGTGTTTACTTGCTGGTAACATAGATATAAATAACAGAAATTTAAGTAAGAGATAAGTTCATTTCTTTTTATAAAAGAGGTCTGGCCAGGCACAGTGGCACACACCTATAATCCCAGCACTTGGGAGGCTGAGGCAAGAGGGTTGCCATGAGTTTCAGGCCACCCTGGGCCAAATAGTGAGCTCAAGTACCAGTTTGCATTACAAAGTGAGGTCTTGTCTCAAATAAATAAATAAACGAATAATTAAGAGGTCTGATGCAGTAGTCCCAGGATTGGCACAGAGGCACAGTGCTCATCAGGGGACCAACCTTCTTTTATCCTTGGCTCAGATATCTTTACCAGTGGCTTTCACCCTCTTGATGAGGTACTTTTCATCCTCCCAGATAGCTGCTAAAGTGCCAGTCGTGTATCTTTTCCTCTTTTCCACAGAGGAAACAGAGTAGGGAAGGGACAGAATGGCATTTGCCGCCTATCTGATCTCCTTTTCAGAGCTTTTCAGGAAGTTCCACCTGACAGATTTATTTACACACCTACCTGAAAGGGAAGCAGAATCATGAAATCGCCTAGCTATTTAATACTGAATGTGCACCTAGCTGGGCTCAGCCACATCCAGTGGTCCACATCCTGTTTTGTTCATGTATTTATTTTCTGTGCTGAGGATCAAACACAAGGTCTTTCACATGCTGCACAAGTGCTGTGCCACTGAACCACAGCGCCCTGTGCCCGACTCTGCTTTTAATTTTTAAATTTTTAGTTTTTGGATTTTTTTTGAGACTGTGTCATGTACTTCAGCCTGGCCTTGAACTCACTATGGAGCCCAGGCTGGCCTTGAACACACTGTGATCTTCCTGCTTCAGACTCCCAAATGCTAAGATTACAGGTGTGCACCACCAGGCCTAGCCTATGTTTTTTAATTAATAGATTTTTTGCTTTGTTTTGTCTTTTGGCTGTTTGAGACAGGGTCTCACTCACTATGTAGTTGAGACTGACCTGAAACTCACTATGCAGCTCAGGCTGGTCTCGAACTCATAGCTATCCTCCTGCCTCAGCCTCCTGACTGCTGGGATTACAGGCGTGCGCCACCACGCCCGGCTAATTAATAGATCATTAAAAGAAGTTTGTATGTATGAAACATCTGATCAGATAGTCCAAGTTTTTACATATTCCCTTCTGCTGCATCCTACCTGCACTGCCCACCACATATTGCACTAGTGTAAAACATAAGAAAAAAATATGAGAAAATGAAAAAATGGAAATAAAGTATTTGTAAAGGGGGAGGGGAGGAGGGGGTGACTGGAGGGCAGAGACAAGGGGAAAAGATGAGAACCAAGACCTGTCATGTAAAGGTACAAGATCCCAATGATGAATGTAACTGTACTGTACACCTAAAATGTATCAATAAACTCCATGAGGAAAATAAATAAATAAATAAACACTAAAAAAACCCAAACATCAGCTATGACTACAGACCATTACTATACAGTGCATTAATTAAGGTCTACAGTTTAGCTTGCGCGTCACTGAATGACACTCATCTGTAGATTTGTGCATATGCATGATGTCATGTGTGCACTATTTCAGTATCACACAGAATCACTTCCTCACACTAAACACGCGCTTCGCTTATTGTCCCTACCCCTGCACCAGGGAACTCCTGGCAAGAGCTAAGCATTTCAGTCTCCTTCCCTAAATGTCATGGTCTGTAGCCTACTCAGACTGGCTTCCTTCGCCTAGTAATACATATCTGGGTTCCTCCAACCATCTTCATGGCTGGAGAGCTCATCTCTCTTTACTGCTTTATAACATCCTATTGAATAGCTATACCATAGTTTATCCAATTAGCAACTGAAGGTCATCTTGGCTGTTTCTAGTCTTCAGTGATTATGGTTCAAGCTACTATGAACATTTGTGTGAAGGTTTTTACACAGACATAATTTCAACTGATTTGGGTAAACACCTAGGAGCAAAGTTGATGAAGTATATGACCAGATTATGTTTATCTTTGTAAGAAACTGCCAAATGGGGCTTCTGAAGTGGCCGGACCATTCTGTATCTCTTCCACAGTGAGTGAGAATTCCTGCTCCCTACATCTTCACGAGCATTTGGTGTTATTAGCATTTGAGATTTGAGATTTTTGAGTTTCGTAGCAGTATTTTAGTGTTGCTGATTTGTGGTTCCCTACTGATACGTGGTGTTGAATATCTTGTCGTCTACTTGTTTGACATCTTGAGTATGTTGTCATTTACTTCTTTGCCATCTATACCTCCTTGGTGATGTCTGTTCAGGCCTTTGGTCCATTTTTTTTTAATAAGATTGCTTTCTTACTACTGAATTTTGAGAGCTCTTTGTATATTTTGGACCCAAGTCCTTTTTAGCAGATATGTATTTTGAAAATATTTTCTCTAATCTGTGGCCTGTTGCTTCATTGTCTGAAAAGTGTCTTTTGTAGAACATAATGTTTTGGTTTAGTAAAGCTCAAATTATCACCTTGCAAATGTTTTCTTTCATGAATTGCATTTTTGATCATCTGTCTAAAAAAGTCAAACATGAGGTGACTTACATTTTCTCTTATGTTCTTCTAGAATTATTATGGTTTTGTGTTTTTTGTTTAGATCTATCTCTATTTTACTTTATGTAAAAGGTATATAGTTTTGGGCCAGGGATGTCGCTCAGCGGTGCAGCGCCTGCCCAGCAAGTGCAAGGCCCTGGATTCAGTTCCCAGTACCAAAAAAGAAAAGTGAGAAAAAAAAAAAAAAAGGTATATGGTTTGTGTTTGAATTAGTTGTGGAAGTATTTTTTGTTTGTTCACTTTTATATTTGTTTTTGCTTGTGAATGTTCAATTTTCCAGAATCATTTGTTCAAAAGACTATATTTTCTCCATTAAATTGTCATTTTTCTTTTGTCAAAGACCAATTAACTATATCTGCATGGGTCCATGGACTCTTCTCTTCCATTGATTTGTCTATTTGTCAGTACCACATTGTAATGATAAATATAAAGCTTGATTACTCTAGCTGTAGAGTAAGTTTTGAAGCCAGGTAGTGTCAACTTTGTTTTTATAGTTTGACTTGACTAATTTGAGTCTCTTCTCTTTGTGTGTAAATTTTAGTATCAGTTTCCACAAAATGACTTGCTGGATTACTGATTTGAATTGAATTGAATCTGTAGATCAAGTTGAGAAGAATTAATATCTTGACAATATTGAGTCTTCTAATTCATGAACATGGAATATTTCCATTTATTTAGAACTTTGTTGATTTGTTTTATCAGAGCTTTGTAGTTCTTCTCACAGAGATTGTGTGTGTGTGTATGTGTGTTAGATTTACACCTACATATTTTTTCTTTTGTATATTAACTTTGTATCTTACAATCTAATTTATTAATTCTAGGAAATGGTGTTTTTTTCAATTGCTGAGATTGTTCTACCCAGAAAATCATGTCGCCTATGAACAAAGAGTTTTATTTCTTCCTTACCAGTTTGTAAACCTTTTTTTTTCTTTTTACTTTATTAGGATATCCAGTTCAATATAGTATAGGACTAGTAAAAGGAGACATCCTTGCCTGTTCCTGATCTCTGGGAGAATGGATATAGTTTACCCCCATTAACTAAGAAGCTATCTGTAGGCTTTTAAAAACACACTATCATCCGGGCATGATGGCGCATGCCTATAATCCCAGCACTTGGGAGGCTGAGGCAGGAGGATTGCTGTGAGTTCGAGACCAACATGGGCTACGTAGTGAGTTCCAGGTCAGTGTCAACTACATAGTGAGACCCTTTCTCAAAAACAACAACAACAACAAAACCAGAAACAAATAAAAACACACTATCAGCTGGGCACAGTAGTGCACGGCTGTAATCCCAGCACTCTGGAGGCTGAGGCAGGAGGATCTCTCAAGGCCAGCCTGGGCCTACATAGTGAGTTCAGGGCCAGCCTGAACTACAAATGGAGACCCTGCCTCAAAAAAACAAAAAAAGAGGGGGGCTGGAGATTCAGCTCAGTGGTTCCCCACCACTTGCCTCACCAAATACAAGGATCCGAGTTCAATCCCTGGTACCAAAAAAAAAAAAAAAAGTATATCAAAACACATTATCAAGTTGAAGAAGTTCCCTCTGATCTTAATTTGTTGGTAGTTTTTTTAATAATGGATAAATATTGGATCTTGTCTAAACTTTTTCTGCATCTATCAATATGATTGCGTAGGTTTTCTCCTTTAGCCAAATGATGTGATGGATTGGATTGCTTTACGTGATGTTTGAACATTGAACTACTCTACTCTTGTATACCTAAGATGCCTCCTGGCCATGGTGTATAATTCCTTAGATATATTATGGGAGTCAATATGCTAATGCTTTAATAAGGATTCTTGCATCTGTGTCCATGATAAATAATTGATCTGTAGTTTTCCTTTCTTTTAATGTCTTTAACTGGTTTTAATATTAGGATACTATTGGCTTCATGAATTGAGTAAAGAAATGTTCCCTCTGTTTCTATTGTCTGAAAGAAGATTCTAGAGAATTCATATGGTTTCTTTTTTGTTGTTTTTTGTTTTGAGTCTTGTTTTATTGAGAACAGGGTCTTGCTATGTAGTCCAGGTTCGCCTTAAACTCACAATGAAACCCCAGGCCGGTCTTGAACTCATGACAATCCTCCTGCTTCAGCCTCCCAAATGCTGGGGTTACAGGCATGCCCTACCATACCCAGCTAGGTTTTCTTCTTTAAAGTCTTGGTAGAATTAATCAGTGAATTCATTTGAGCTGATGGTTTCTGTTTTGGAAGGTTGTTAATGGTTCACTAGATGACTTAAACAGATATAGGCCTATTCAGATTATCCATTTCTTCTTGGGTGACTTGTAATAGTTTATATCTTTTAAGGAAGTAGTCCATTCCATCTAAATTATCGAATCTGTAGGCATAGACTTTGTTTATAACATTCATTTATTATCCTTTGATGTCAATAAACTGCTCTTTCTCTAATTTCCCCAAAGTGGAGGGCTGGGGATGTAGCTCAGTGGCGCAATGCCTACTTGACAAGTGCAAGGTCCTGAATTTGATCCCCCATCCCAAAAGGAAAAAACAATTCCAAAGTGGAAGCTTAGACTACTTACTTTAGATCTTTCTTCTTTTATACTATATACATATTATGCTATAATTTTCCCTATAAACACTGTTGTTGCTGTATCCCACAAATTTTGCTGTTGTATTTTCATTTCATTTAGTTTAAAATATTGTTAAAACTTCTCTGAGACTTCTTTTTCAACTGTGTGCTATTCATAAGTATGTTGTGTAATGTCCATGTTGGAATTTTCCAAATGTCTTTCTGTTAATGATTTCTAGTTTAATTCCCTTATGGTCTGAGAGAATACTTTGTATGACTTCTGTATTTCAAATTTGTTGAGATGTATTTAATGACCTTGGTATTTATTTTTTAAATAAATTTTCATGTTCGATCCCTGGTACCAAAAAAATAAATAAATAAAATAAATTTTCAAATCTCTTGGCCTAATACATTTTAAATTTCTTTTTTTAGTTTGAACAAGATTGGCAAATTGTTGATATTCATTAAATATGAATGAATGATGAAAACATGAGATTTTATTACATTATATTTCTATTTTTGTGCCTATGTGAAAATTCCCATAACGAAATTCTTAAAACTACCTAAAGCTATAGCATGGTATCTGACATATAGTAAGGGATTAATAAACCACATCCTCATCATGACCAAACAAGATAGTTTGGGGACTTTGTGTCTCTTCTGTCTTCATTGGTTTCTCCAGACACTCTATCCCACTGTTATTTAAACATTTTCAAATCTCCCTCCATCCTTCTCTTTCATTTCATGGCTGAGTCGTATCAATCTGTTGATCTGAGACTGTAGTCTCTTATTCTCTGACTTCTGGGAATCCATCTCTCCTGATTCCTTTTCAATCTCTCTGGCCTCATTCTGTCTTTTCTTTTGTTGTTGTTGCGGTACTGGGGAATGAACTCAGAACTTTGCACTTGCCAGGCAGATGCGGCGCCACTGAGCTAAATCCCTAACCCTCACTGTTTTTCCTGTGGACCATCTTGTGTTGCTCACTCTATGTACTTGGGTGTCTCCCACAATTCCACCTTTCAGTCCATACACTGTCCTTGGATGATCTCTTCCAGAAATCCACATTTATTTACTGTCCAAATACTTCCGGCTCTAAACTCCATAATCCCAACCTGATTTTCTCTCACAGATTCACGAGGAATATCTCTTGATCGCTTACTAGATACTTACATTTTAATGTTTACAAAACTAAAATTCATAAACTAGTTCTGATAACCCCTATCTTGGTGCAGACTACCATCACCTACCTCTGTCCACTCCATGGTCAGGTCAAAAGTCTGGTTCATCCTTTCTTCCTCCTTCTCTTTCTTTCTTTCTTTCTTTGTTTCTTCCTTTTTTTGTGTGGTACGTGGGATTGTATTTAGGACCTTGCTCTTGCCAGGCAGGCATGCTGCCAGCTGTTGAGCTGCTTTCCCAAAAAGCAGAATTCTGGTCAAGCAGTTTGGGGATGTAAATGTTGTGAATAAATGATAACTTCAACTGGCTTTTTTTTTTTTTTTAACTAGGGATCGAACTCAGGTCCTTGAGCTTTCCAGACAGGCAGCGGAACCACTGAGCTAAATCCCCAGCCCCTCACCTGGCATTTTCTACCTTTCAGTGTCCTTGACAACCCACACATGACCTGACTAATCAAAAGCTCCCCTTTTTTTTTTTTTTTTTTTTGGTACCAGGGATCGAACTCAGGACCATGAACTTGCAAGGCAGGTGGCAGCACCTCTGAGTTGAATCCTCAGCCCTCCTTTTGTATTTTTTGTTTAGAAATTCTACAGGTCTTTCCCCACTCTCCTCTTTTGTGATTTCCATTGGCTTCAGGTCACCTCCCTGTCCAAGTCTTGCTAATCCTCTGGGAGGAATCTGCCAAATCTAATCAATCAGTCTGTATCCAGCAAGAGCTATGACTCAAAATAAGCAATAGGGTGCTGTACGCAGTGACACAGGCCTGTAATCCCAGTGCTCTGGGAGTCTGAGGCTGGCAAGTCACAAGTTCAAGCCCAGCTTGGGCAACATAGTGAGACCTTATTTTGGAATAAAAAATAAAAAAGGACTGGAGAGGTAGCTCAATGTGATGAGCCCTAGGATGGATTCCCCAGTACCACAGGCTGTGTGTATGTGTGGGGGTAATTTAAAACAGGTAATAGCTATACTATGCTATGTAGTTTATGTCCTTTTAATAGTTTTCCTCAAATTGTTCAAGTGCCCAAACAGCTGAACCAGCAAGGCCCTGTTTCACACCTTCCAGAACTCAGCAGGTGTCCACTTACTCCAGGACACTTCTGCTCCTGAGTCTTGGCCTCCCCTGAGCTATACCACTGGCTTGAACAGTTACTTCTTGCTGCACGGGACCACAACTTGGCCCAACACTGTCTCCTTCCTGCTCTTGTCCCAGTTAAACCCTCTGCTTCTTCATTCCTGTCCTTTCACCTGCTTCTTTTTCCCATGATCCTTGCCCTCCAGCGCAAGCTCCTCCTTCCCGGCTTCACGCTGTCCACAGACCTCTCTCACTTCTCCCCACAGTCTCACTATTGATTTTCCATTTATTGTTGCTGTTCTTGTTCTTTTATACCTTAATATAAAACCGACACAACCTTATCAGGAGAGAGAATGGAGAAGCTCCTGATGAGGAATTAAGGTTCCAGCGGGTTTGATCTTTCTGGCTATTGGCTGTGTTGGCTGAGATGAGTTTAACGACACATAACGAGGACTTGAAACCCCATTCCATCTCATGTACTGTACCCTGCTTTCCCAGAAAACTATTTCCTGAAAGGTACAAGCAAGAATTGTGAATCCAGTGCCAACTCTGATCTTTCTGAGGTCCACTGAGCAGGGAAATATCCTACTTTTGTTAGATTTGTATTCCATCATCTGTATGTATTAAATTTTAAGAAATATAGGCAAAAAGAAGAATGCATATTCATTGCAGGAAAATCAAAATATAGCAAAGTCAATCGGCAAAAATAAAAATAACCTGCGATCTCACGCATTGGCAACAGCACCATAACAATACAATAACAATACAATGCCTCGGCTTTCTAGACATTTGGATACGCCCAGGTCCATAGTCTCTTTTCTGCAATTCCTGAAAATAAAAACCTCTGCAGACGCAAAGCTCTTTCTTCTTGTTTTTGTTTTAAAGTTTGTAACCACTTGTTTGGCTGTGCCCCACCCCCATCCAAACAGATGTGATGTTTCCGGTAGTCTTTAGCTCTCCCACTTAGTGTAAATATTTGTTTCGTGGAGGAAATACTAATGAGCTCCATGCTGCGTTGTTGCCTTAGACACATTGAAGGTGGTTTGGTTTGTTTTTGTAATTTTGTGTCTTTGGAAAATCTGAACAATTTTGAAACACTACATATATTCTACACCCTAAGGTCAGAATAATGGAACTGAATACTTAAAGGAAGGTCAGCACCTGCTGCTCCAGGTACTGTTCAGCACTTTGCCTATATTAATCAGTGAAACCCTCTAATGCCCTGGGAGTTGGTGCTATTGTCCTCATCCCATTTTACACCAAACAATGGGATGATACTGTTGAATCGCTTGTTTGGTTTTGTTTTTTGTTTTTTGTTTTTGTTTTTTTTTAGTTTTTTGAGACAGAGTCTCACTGTGTAGTTGAGACTGACCTGGAACTCACTATGTAGCCCAGGCTGGTCTCGAACTCACAGCGATCCGCCTGCGTCCGCCTCCCAAGTGCTGGGATTACAGGCGTGCGCCACCACGCCTGGCCGAATCTGTTGCTCTTGCATTTTTTTTTCATCTTCCAGGTGAGTGAACAGTTATCTTCAGGATGTATTTAGTGACTGCATCGTGTCCTAGGTGTGGCTGTCCTGTCAGTTCACCAGTCCCCTGGTGTTGGACATTTAGGTTGTTTCCATGCTCTTTCCATCTCCTGCATTTCTCAAGGAGACCTTTCAATGAACACTTGTCCATTGTCTCTCTCTAATCTCTAGCCCTGGGAAGATAGCACCCCCCGGACTCACTGGTTTATGGAAAGGAAACTTCCTGCCTCTGGACCATCTCTACACTTCTTGCAGCCAGGGCAGCAAGTGTTTCTGGGTAGGGGTGGGCAGCACGTCCTGTGTCCACCTCCTTGACACATCGGATGACTTAGTGAGACAGGGCCCAAACCTGCCCACAAGTGCCTCACGAGAGCTGTAATGAAGTAGTGGCATCTACCTGCCTTGGCCTCCCCTGGCCCACTTTCCACCACCTCGAAGTCCCAGATGCTGGTGAAATTGTAAAGGTAGCTGCCTTGGGCTGTTACTTTTTGTTTTGTTTGGGTACCTGGGATTGAACTCAGGCCCTTGTGCTTGCAAGGCATGCAGTGGAACCACTGAGCCAAATCCCCGGCCCTGGGCTGATACTTTAAATCTAGTTTTTAGGGAGCATTACTAGCTTGCCTTCCCTTCTGACAGCAGAACTCTGGCTCCTCTTTGCTAGGATGTGTGTTGAAGGGCTGGGGGAAGGGATTTACCCCCACGACACATTTCTCTGACCAGTACTGAGAACAGAAAGTAGAGGAGGGCTCCCATCCAGTAAAAAGACAAGCACCAAGGGTCCTTCCCACTTGTGACAGTGACCTCTCCTGCCTCCTCTCCACATCCTCTTTGGGTAATCTTTTAGTGTTTTGCTTTGTTCAGACTTCACCACATCAAGTCCCAAGCTGAGAATCAGAGCCATAGCCCGTGGGCTAAACGAGGCAGGAGTCATCGACTTGACGAGGATGAGCTCCAAACGCACTGCTGTACAACTCAGCATAGTCAACTGGCCGCCCATACCTTTCCTGCCCTCTCCATCTTCCCGCCTTCCTCAAACTCTGGTACCAGTTTATCCATAGAAAAGCAAAGCTTAGGAAGGAGAGATCAGGCTTCACTTGGGGAAAGGTAACCTTTCTAAAACCAGAAATTAGGCCTTCATGAATATTTTAGATATAAAATATAAAATGCTACACCTTTTTTTGATTGTTTTTTGGCCATACTGGGGGATTGAGCCCAAGCACTCTACCACTGACCTGTATCCCCAGCCCTTTTTTCTTTTCTTTCTTTCTTTCTTCTTCTTCTTCTTTTTTTTTTTTTTTTTTTTTTTTTTTTTTTTTTTTTTTTTTTTTTTTTTTTTTTTTTTTTAATGGTAGGGGATGGAACTCAGGACCTTGCACTTGCCAGGCAGGAGTGACACTGCTGAGCTACATCCGAGGCCCTATTTTTTATTTTAAAATAGCATCTTGCTAAATTGCCCAACTGGAAATCAAGATTATATCAATAGTCATGGGGCTGGGGATTTAGCTCAGTGGTTCTGCCACCTGCCTTGCAAACGCAAGGAGCCGAGTTCGATCCCTAGTACCAAAAAAAAAGGATTATCTCAGTAAGCATGAAGACAGTGTGTTAGTTACTTTTCTCTCCTTGCTGAGACAAAATACCTGACACCCAAAGTTAGAGGGAAAGAGGTTATTCAGCTTAAAGTTTGTAGAGATTTCAGTCCATAATTGGCTGGCATGGCAAACAGGCATCACGGAGGAGAAACAGTATGGAGAACACAAGGTAAGAAAGACAATGAGGTGGGTGGGGATTTAGCTCTGGTTTCACTGCCTACCTCGCAGGTGCAAGGTTCAGAGTTTGATCCCTGTACCAAAAAAAAAAAAAAAAAAAATTAAAAAGCAGACAATGAGGGAGTCTGGCAGTGTCTTTCTACCCTTTTATCTCATTCAGACTTCTGGGATTAGGGCAGTGCCAAACCGATCACACGTGGTTTAGTAATCACACGTCCTTAATCCTATCACACATTTCAGGTTCAACTACCTCTGAAAAAGAAAATCCTACCTTATCTGTTTGAGGCTTTGGGGGGACATCTAAACACAAACCATAACAGACTATTAGTAAAAATTAAAACTCATGTTCTGATTACAATCTGATCCAGTGATTCACTCCTAGGCATATATAAAACATAACATAAAAAGGGCCACGGATGTAGCTCAGCCGCATGGCACGTGCCTGGCAAGCACAAAGCCCTGAGTTTAATTCCTGGTTAAAAAAAACAAACAAAAAAGCAAGCAAAATACATGTATATCAATATAAAAACAGGTACACAAATTTCACATTGTCAGTCCCTCAATGGACAAGTGGAAAAACTCAAATGTTCCAGTGATGACTGAACAAATAGAATCCATATGTTGGAATACTATTTGACAATAAAGAGAAATGCTATAGTGATGCACGTTGTAACACAGATGATCCTTGAAATCATTATGTTGAATGAAAGAAGTCAGTCATACAGGACCACATAGTGTATTAATCTATTTATATGAAATGTCAGAAATAGGCTGGTAGAAAGTAGATTAGTGATTGCCCAGGGCTAAAGCAGTAGAAGCATTGGACAGCAAGGGCTGGTGACTGCTAAGTGTAATTTCTTGAGGGGAGGGGTAATGAAAATGTTTTAGAATTAATTATGGCATTGAGCACACATATTTATGAATATGCAAAAGCCATTGAATTATAAACGTTAAAGAGGTCAGTTCTAAGTAAACCAGATCTCAAAAATTTTAACAAAAGCTTTACAAGGAGCATGCATCAGTTGCACATTAATAAAATTAGTGATTTTATCTATTAAATATAGTATATATAATATCATAGTATGAATTTGTTATCTATTAAAGTTTCCCCCAAAACATCCAAAATATTATAATAGGACTCTACTGTAAGATCCTTGGATAATTAACTCTCATAAATCAGTGTCTTTTTTTCACAAAAGTGGGAGGGAATACAATGTATTTCTGGCTAAAAAAAGAAGAAAAAAAAAACAGTAGTGAACAAAATGGAGACTCCAGAAATAGACTCCGCTAAATAAACTCATCATATGACATTGTAAGTGTTCTTAAACTCTCAGGTAAGGACACTTCCTTTGAATAGTGTTGGGATAATGAGACAGTAATTGTGGAGGAAATTAACTCAGATCTGTATCTTAGCCACACACTGCAAAAAGAAACACCAAATGGACTGGTGTTAAATATAAACATCATATCAAGTAAAATCTAGAAGAAATGAGAATAAAGTGTCAGATCTGTGAAGGATTGGTAACTTTCTCAACTCTAAAAGAAACAGAAAACGTTGTTGGGAGCAATTCTGCATAATTTTGGGGAAAAGTCATTTCACAGAGCCAAAACATCAAGGCTCCGGTAATACTGCGTGGCTCTAGGGCAAAATTAAACCAGCTGGAGCCGGCTGGCAGGAACAAAGTCTTCCCCTACAAAGCTCACCGTTGTTCTAGGGTTACCACCATCCTCTCACTCATTTGCTACATTTGTTTCTCCCAATGTACTGAACAAAGGTGTGGCAAGCACTGATCAGGCCCAAAGCTCAGCTTCTCTAGGGCTCATTTCTGTCTATATGTGAATTAATTCGCCTTGCGCAGTCGTGGATCACAGTACACTAGGGCTTAACTCCCTACAAAAAGGACTAGAGATAGGCATCCAAAGGTGTAAAACTTTGATTTCTACAGCTTCATAATTAAACAAAATTAAGATAAGACAGCAAGCTAAACGATATTTATCACAACTATAACAAACAATTAATAAAGGAGTAAATGGACAAAGGAAAGGAACAATTTGCACTAGGAAAATAATAGTAAACAAATATATTAAAAGGCCTCTTATTGCTAGTAATGAAATAAGTGCAGATCACAGCAAGCGCATTCTGAAAGCCGATCTCCTGCGCACTCACAGCGTTGTTCCTTAGTATTCTGAGCTTGCTTCAGCAGACAAATCTGACTTCCTCTTCCCTCATTTGCAGAGCTAAATTAATGCTTGCATGCAATAACCTCATGGTCTGTGCACATTAAAAAATGAACTCCCATTTATTTTTCTTTGTTCCCTACCTTCACGCCCAGTACTTTTTCAGGGGAAAAAAGTTACCTAATGTGTAAAAACACTGTTTCCAGTTCTTCTACCTCCTGCTCTTCCTCCTCTTCTCCTTTTGAATTAAGCAAGCTGTAGATCCATAAAGCCTGTATATATGAACTTTTTAACTGATAAATCACTAGATATCTCATGATTCCTTCGAACACCTTTGAACAGACCTATTAAGTGTCTGCAATGGAGAAACATCTCCAAACATCTTATGAGCTTCTCTGATTCCCAATAATTACCTGTGTTCTTCCTAAGACCCTTGTATTGCCCCTGCTGTATACCTCTTCACAAATCCCTTGACTGTCTTTGTACCCCTACAACTTTCCTACCCCCTTTATAAATTTTTTTTGTTGTTTTCCTCTTTGGTACTGGGGATCGAACTCAGGAACTTGCTCTTGCAAGGCTAAATCCCTGGCCCTACAAATGTTTTTTAAAGTCACGCTATCAAACTGGGCATGGTGGCGCTGTAATCCCAGCACTCGGGAGGCTGAGGCAGGAGGATCGCTGTGAGTTCCAGACCAGCCTGGGCTACACAGTGAGTTCCAGGGCAGTCTCACTACATAGTGAGACCCTGTCTCACAAAACCCCAAAAGAAAAAAACAAAACAAAACAAAAAAACCAAACAACAAAGAAACAACAGCCGGGCATGGTGGCTCATGCCTATAATCCCAGCACATGGGAAGCTGAGACAGGAGGATCGCTGTGAGTTCAAGACCAGCCTGGGCTACATAGTGAGTTCCAGGTCAGTCTCAACTACATAGTGAGACCCTGCCTCAAAAAACAAAAACAAAAAACAAAACAAAAAAATAAAACAAAAGTTATGCTATCAAATTAGCTGAAAAGCAAAAATAAATTCATTATATTTGATGGTAATACACTGGTACAATCTTTTTTAAAAATTAATTTTACTGGTACACTTTTGATATATGGAATTATCATATTCATCATAGGTAATTTGCATCTTAATTCTCTTTTTCCCCATTCCTCTCCCTTCCCTTCCATTCTTCTTCCCTACTTCTTTTACAAAATTTTGTTTCTGCTGTTTTCCTTCTATTCTTTTTCATTTTTATGCCTAGTCCTTCCTTCTCCCTCCCCTCCCCCTTCCTTTGTTCCTCTGTTTGAACATTTTCTCCTTATTTCCCAATATTTTGGTCTTCATTTACCCTTTGGGTTTCCAACACAAGAGAAACAATGCAATATTTAAACGTGTGTCTCTATTTCACTTTATTTCGTTTGTGTTCTCAAGCCAGGCATGGTGGTGCACGTCTGCAATCCCAGCACTCAGGCGCCTGAAGCAGGAGGATTGCCCCAAGTTTGAGGCCAGCCTAAGCTGCTGTGTAGTGAGTTCAAGGCCAGCCTGAACTACATAGTGAGACCCTGTCCCCAAAAAACAACAAAATAAATTTGTGTTCTCAAGGTACATTCCATTTAACTAAAAATGTCTCAAGTTTATCCTTCTTTATCGCAATGTGGTACAACATTGTATGTAAAAATCACATATTCTTTATCCATTCACCCTTTGATGGGCATCTAGACTGTTCCTAAGATTTAGATATTACAAATTGTACGGTCGTAAACATGGGTGTGCATATGATACTGTGGTATGATGCTTTTAACTCTTTCAGGAAGATACTAGGAAGGGGAATAGCTGGATCTAATAAAATCTCTAGTTGTAATTTTTGAGGAATTTCCATACTGATTTTCATATTGGTTACATTAATTTATACTCACAACAATTAGCTTAATGGTGCCACACCTGCCTGACAAGCGCAAGGTCCTGAGTTTGATCTCTGATACTGGAAAAAAAAAAAAAAAAAAAGATGAGAGGAAAGTGAGCTTCAGTGACTCACCCAAAGCGGTGGAGAGGGGTTCCCTTTTCCCCAGTAGCCTCACCTGCATTTGTTATTGCTTCTTTCTTTCTTCCTTCCATTCTTTCTTTTTTTTTTTTTTTACACGTTAAATCATCCCTTTATTGATCCCAATCTTTTTCTTTTTCTTTTCCATTCTTTCTTGCAGTTGATTTGATAATAACCATTCTTTCTGGAGCAAGATAGAATCTCATTGTTTTAATTTGCATTTCTCAAATGACAAGTGATGTTGAACATTTTTTCATATATTTATTTGCTGTTGTATTTCATTTGGGAAGTGTCTATTCATTTCAGATGCCTATTTTTGGATTGGGTCTTTAAATTTGGGGGGGTCTGATTTTTTTTGTTGTTTTAGTTGTTTTAGTTCTTTGGTTTTTTGTTTTGTTTTTTTCTTCTCATTGTTGTTTTGTTTTTGAGACAGGGCCTCACTATGTACTTGAGACTGACCTGGAACTCACTATGTAGCCCAGGCTGGTCTCGAATTTACAGTGATCCTCCTGCCTCAGCCTCCCGAATGCTAGGATTACAGGCGTGCGCCACCATGCCCGGATGTTTTAGTTCTTTATATATTCTAGATATTAGTCCTTTGAGGAATAGCTAGCAACATTTTTTTTCTAATTCTGTGGGTTTTCTTTTCACTCTGTTGGTGATTTCTTTGCTGTGTAAAAGCTTCTTACTATGATGTGATCCCTTTTGCTGATTCTTTGTAGTATTTCCTGTGGGACCAGGGTTTTGTTCATAGTCTTTGCCTACACCTATCTCTTCAAGAGTTCTACCTATTTTATCTTCCAGCAGATTGTTTCTGTTTTAATATTTAGATCTTTGATCCTTTTTGATCTTAGTTTAGTACATGCTTAGTTTCGATCTTCATAAGATATATGGGTCTAGTTTTAATCCTCAGCGTATGGAAAACCAGTTTCTCAGTACCATTTATTAAAGAGGCTGTCTTTCTTCCTGTGAAGGTGTTTGGCTCCTTTGACAAAGAGAAGATAGCTGAGTGTGTTTCAACTTGTTTCTGCATTTTTTATTCTGTTCCTTAATCCTTAGGTCTGGGTGTGTGTGTGTGTTGCTACTGGGGATTGAACTCAGGACCTTGCTTTTTGCAAGTGGAACCACTGAACTAAATCCCTGGCCCCTTAGGTCTGTTCTTGGCCAGTACCATACTATTTATGTCACAGTTAGCTTTGTAGTATAATTTCAAGTCAGGGATTGTGATACCCTCACCTTACCTTTTTTTGGGGGGGTACTGGGGATTGAACTTGGGTCCTTGAACTTGGGAGGCAGGCGGTAGAACCACTGAGTTAAATCCCCTCCCCCCTTGACTTACGTTTACTTCCTAGAACTGCTTTTGTTATTTTTGTTTTGTTTTGTTTTTGGTACCGGGGATCGAACTCGGGTCCTTGTGCTTGCGAAGCAGGCGGCGGAACCACTGAGCTAAATTCCCCGCCCTGCTTTTGCTCTTTTGATAGAGAAATACTACACAGTAAGATCAACTCTTGCCTTGCCTCTATGTTTTTTCTTCACAATTTTTTTCCCAGAAATGTATCAATTTGTGCTGCAGGGCAGCTGTCCAGCCCAGTGTATCAAAATGTTCTGTGACTGAACTGTGTGACCTTTCAGGAATGTTCTGTTAAACTCTGACCCTTGGTTTTGGGAATGCTCTGTAACTCTTCCCTCTTGCTTCTGTGAGCATGCTCGCTTGCCCTGTAGATCGTTATACAAGGAGGCTCTTATTTCTGGAGAGGCACTCAGACTAAGAGTACTGAGCCCACCAGATTAATAAAGGTTTTTCTCCACCTTTCCGAGTGATCATCGGATTCTCAAATCTCAAATTGCAAGGGCGGTCACACTGAGTTGTGAAGCTCAGCTGTGCCTCTGAGCTGTAACACTTGGCCGAAGCACGGAGCTACTCCATTCTGTTGCAACAATTCAAAGTCCCTTCTGGTTCCATATGAACTTTATAATTTTCTCTAGTTCTGTGAGGTATGCTATTGGTATTTTGACTGGGATTACAATAAGTCTGTATAATAGCTTTGAAATTATGGCCATTTTCATTATATTGGTTCTGCCTGTTCAAAAACAAAAGATATCTTTCCATTTTCTGACATTCTCTTTGATCTCCTTTTTCAGAGCAGTGCAATTTTCAAGGTAAAGGTCTTACTTCCTTTGTTAGATTGATTCCTAAGTATTTCATTTTTCTTGTTGCTATTGTGAAGGTGTTGTTTCCCTAATTTCTCTATCAGTGAGTTTGTTATTTATGTACAGGAATGCTATTGATATTTCACTGTTGACTTTGTATACAGCTACACTACTGAATTGGGTTATTAAATCTAGGAGTCTTTTGGTGGAGTTTTGGGGGTCTTCTATAGAGAATATCATGTCACTTGCAAATAATGATAATTTAACTTTTTATTTGTTTCTCTCATTTAATTGCTTTGGCTAATGTTTCCAGAACTATATTGAATAGGAGTGGTGACAGTGGGCACCCTTGTCACGTTCCTGAGTGAAGGCTTTCAGTTTTTGTCGATTTAGTATGATGCTGTCTGTTGGTATGTCATAGACGGCCTTTATCAGATTGAGAAAAAAGATCATTTATTCCAATTTTCTGTAGGATTTTTGTCACAAATGGGTGTTGGACTTTGTCGAACATTTTTTCTGAATCTGTTGAGATCATATGGTTTTTGTTCTTGGTTCCATTAATGGGGTGCATTACATTTATTGATTTGTGTGTGTGTTGAACCATCTCTGCATCCCTGGGATGAATCCTACTTCGTCATGGTGTATAATAATCTTGATGATTTGCTGCGTTCTGTTTGCCAGAATTTTATTGAGAATTTTTGCATCTATGTTCATTGGGGAGATTGCCCTGTAGCTCTCTTTTTTGGTTGGATCCTTCTCTGGTTTTGGTATCAGGGTAATGAGTGCTTCCAGGAATGAGTTGTGGGGTGTTACTTCCCTTTCAATTTCATCAAAGAGTTTGAGGAGTAGCGGCATTAGATCATCTCAGTGTCTTATAGAAATCAACGGTGAATCCATCAGGATTTGTGCTTATTTTTGTTGGTAGTTTTAAAATTCTTTCTTCAATTTCATTAGCTGATATTGGTTTATTTAGAATATTTATATCTTCTTGATTCATCTTTGGTAGCTCAGATGTATCTCAATTTATTCATTTCTTCTGTGTTTTCCATCTTATTAGAATACAGTTTCTTGCCGGGGATTTAGCTCAGTGGTTCTGGCGCCTGCCTCACAAGCACAAGGACCTGAGTTTGATCCCTGGTACAAAAAAAAAAAAAAAAAAAAAAAAAAAA
>NW_022900920.1:1426871-1435443 GCF_012274545.1 Fukomys damarensis
TCTCAGCTGGGCGTGGTGGTTCACGCCTATAATCCCAGCACACGGGAGGCTGAGGCAGGAGGATCGCTGTGAGTTTGAGACCACCCTGGGCTTCATAGTGAGTTCCAGGTCAGTCTCAACTCTACATAGTGAGACCCTGACTCAAAAAATAAAAACAAAAATAAAAGCAAAAGAATACAGTTTCTCAAAGTAGGTATTGATGATCTTCTGGATTCTACAAGATTTGTTGTGATTTCACCCTTTTCATTTCTAATTGCATGGATTTGAGTCTTTTCTTTCCTTTTTTGATAAGGTTGGCTAAGGGTTTGTCAGCTTTATTTACTCTTTCAAAGAACCAACTCTTAGATTCATTGATTTTTTTTGTATTGTTTTCTTAGTGCCAGTTGCATTAATTTCTGCTCTGTTCTTGATCATTTTCTTCCTTATACAAGCTTTGGATTTGAGTTGCTCTTTTGCTAGAAGCTTGAGGTTCAATATTAAGTTGTTTATTCAAGCTTGCTCTGCTTTTCTAATATGAGAACTCACTGCTATAAATGCTCCTCGTAAGACTTTCATTGTGTTTCATAAGTTCCCAATGTTGTAATGGTATTATCATTTAATTGTAAAAACTGTCTAATTTTTTCTTTAGTCTCATCTGTGACCCATCGATTGTTCAAGATTGTGTTATTTAATTTCTATGTGCTTATGAAGTTCTTGTGGTTTCTTTTGCCATTGATTTCCTCTCCAATTGCATTGCACTATGGTCTGATAATATGTATGGGATAATTTCAATTCTTTTGCATTTACTCAAGCATATTGTATGAGCTAGCATGTGGTTTGTTTTTGAGAATGTCCCATGTGCAGCTGAGAAGAATGTGTATTCTGTTGTTATGGGGAACACTCTTCGACAACTACTAAGTCCATTTGTTCAAAAGTTTTGTCAGGGGGCCAGGGATTTAGCTCAGTGGTTCTGCCACCTGCCTTGCAAACACAAGGACCCGAGTTCGATCCCCAGTACCAAAACAAACAAACAAACAAAAGAAAAACCAAACCAAAACAAAAGTTTTGTCAGTCTTTATATTTCTTTGTTGATTTTTTTATCTAGTTGATCTATTAGTGACAGTGGGGTATTGAGGTCCTCCATTATAATTATATTAATGCTTATTTGATTTTTCATGTCAGTTATAATTTGTTTTATATAGTCGGGTGCACTGGTATATGATATATATGTGATATATTTGTATGCATATTTGTTATCTCTTGCTCCTGGATTGTTCCTTTTACAAGGATATAGCTGTGGGAGACCATGTGTTGATCATGCCCAAAGCAGGCTGCAAAACTTAACCCCACAACTGGATTCTTTTAAGAAGTGAGCCTGGATCAAAACATATGAGATAACACACCGCAGAGGTCAAAGTAGCTCTTATCCAAATTCTGTTCCTAGCCTAACACAAGAATGATTTGTGTTTTCTTTTACAAGCCTTGCCTGCATCAGCAACATATCCATAGCACCTACACATCACAGCCCCTTCACGTAGCCCCTTTACCCCAACGTAACAATGATGGTGTCATAAATAAATATCAGTGACTCTGGCTATTCAGGGCCTTTGCTTGCTCAAGTCTTTTGCTGCTTGCTTAAGCACTGGTCATCCCAGTTCTTTGTCTCTGTCTTTTTGTTTTGTTTTTGTTTTTGTTTTTGGTACCAGGGATCAAACTTGGGACCTTGTGATTGCGAGGATTGTCACTGTCTTTTTAATTCTGTCTCTAAGTCTTTCTTCTTACCCTGTGTTGTAGAATCCAGCAGGAGATCAGGATCTGCTGCAGGGGTCTCTGGTTAGAATGACCTTCTTTGTCTCTTTTAATCAGTCTTGGCTCGAAATCCACTTTGTCTGCAAATAGGATAGATACCCATGCTTTTTTCCAGGTTCCTGTCTAAAGGAGTATTATTTTACATCCTTTGACTTTCAGCACTCTATGAATTTCTTTTTTAATTAAATCTGGTTTGTTTTTGTTTTGCAAGGCAAGCGCCAGAACCACTGGGCTAAATCCCTGGCCCTTAATCTGTTTCATGTATGTAGCATATTGTTGGGTCTTGCTTCTTGATCAATTCTGCCAGTCTCTTTCTATTGTTTGGTGAATTGAGACCATTTATATTGATGGTTATAACTGGTATGTATTGACTTGACTTTGTGATGTTATTTTCCTATAGTTAATTCCCCCTTTTTCCCCCTCTGTTTAATTATTTGCCTTGCCTGGTGGATTCATTCTGTTGGAGTTCATGTAGTTGTAGTCCTATATTTCTTTTAAGAATATCTTTCACTTCTGCCACCTGCCTCGCAAGCACAAGTTCCCGAGTTCAATACCGGTACAAAAAAAAAAGAATGTCTTCAAAACATTTTGGAGTGCTATTTTGGTGGCCACAAATTTCTTCAGGTGTTCTTTATCATGGAAGTATCTTATTTCATCAATTTTGAAAAATAGTTTTGTGGGTTACATAAATCTGGACTGGAAGTTGTTTTCTTTTAGGAATTTAAATGCTTCCCTCCTACCTGTCTTTGACTTGAGTGTTTATGTTGTGGGTCTGCTGTGATTCAGATGGGCTTTCCTTTATAGGAAAATTATTTCCTTTCTTTAACACCTTTTATTACAGTGGACCCTTGACTTATGAACTCAATAGGTTCTCAAGGGCTTGTTGTAAGTCAAGGCGTTTGTAAGTCAATACAGTGGAGATCTAGATGTTTGCCTGGGTATACTCTACAGATAACAAGAGACAGATGAATCTTCCATTTTCTTAATTAACCCGAGTTGTTCGAATGTCAGGCTGGTTATAATTTGAGGGTCCACTGTATTCTTGTGTTAAATTTCTAGAATCCTGACTATTATATGCATTGGGGTAGTTTTGTTTTTTATTGTGGATAACTGGAGTTCTATATGCCTTACTTATTTGTGTGTCAAATTCCTTTTCTAGGCTTGGGAAGTTTTCTGCCACTGTTTCTGTGAACAAGTTTTATATATTATCTGCATCCTGCTTTTTCAGTGGCTCAATCAATTTTATGTTATTCTTCTTTGCATCATCTAGCAGCTACTGGATTGATTTCTCAAGTTCCCTTGCTATTTTAAGAAATCTTTCTTTCCATGATCACAAACTGCAGTCCTGTTTTCTATATCTGATACTCTGTCCTCACACTGGCTCATTCTGCTATGTTTACATCAGTGGAATTTTAAACTCCTGAGTTGTTTCATGGATTCCATTTCTTTCTTATGTTGGGCATTCATGGATTCCATCATTTCCCTAAGCCTCCTCTATTGTTTTTAATCTGTATCTTTTCTAGAATCACTAACTATGTCACTCACTGAGATCACCATCTCCATAGTTAACCATGAGATTTATTTCTGATTTGACTTTTTTTAGAGTGTCATTCATCTGCTTTATTACTTCTACTGTCGCCACTTCTGAGAGTCCAGGTGGGTGGATTTCAAATGATTCTACCTCATTGCCCCCTGAGTTTGCCTTTGGTGAGCTGGAATCCTGGGGTTGTATCTTGATTATCTTCTCTTTTTTTTATATTATAGTATATAATTCTTGGGTTGGTGCTTGTAAATTGCTTATGTCAGGTAGCTTTATTGCTAGCGTTTAGAACCATTAGGAAATGACTGTTTCTCAGAGATGTCTTCCAGGTGTAGCCAGATTTTGGGTTTTGAGTCTGTTTTGCAAGATCCTACCTCTTCAATATATTGTGGATGTGAAATTGCTGCCTATTTGGCTGAGCCCCTGGCTCTTTGACTCTGGCCTATAGTATTGTTTATGACCTTTAGGCAATTTCAGTCTTGCCATACTAGGAAGAACAATGGATTAGAACAGTTATATCATCTTGGCTAATTAGTACCATCAGTAATAGCAATACCATCAAACACACAGCCTAAAATGATAAACTGTGGTATCTATTAATTTGGCATCTTTAACAACATGAACAAGATGTGTGGCTATATAACAAAATCTAAAACAAACCAGAAAGTAGTATACAGTAAATATGCCCTCAATATGGTATTTTTTCTCCCTTCAGAGGAGAAAATTTAAAAGGGGTTGGGGAGGTAGAGAAATAGAAGAAAAGGAAGAGATTAGAAGCAAGGCTGGAGGACAAAGGAAGAGTGTATGAAATTTGGGAAACTGGTGAAGAAGAAAGGAGGGAAAGAGAAGGAAGAAATAAAAACAAGAACAGAACAGAGCAACAACAATAAGAAAACTAGAAACAATGTTCATACTCATAAAAATAAGAACAAACAATTAAGACAAAGAAAACAGCAAAAACAAAACAAGAAAAGGAGGAGGAGGAGAAATACCCATTTCAGAGTGTGTCTTTTCTGTCACTGGTAGACAGTAAGCAGACAGAATCCAGAGGTGTTAATTAATCCTAGCAAGCCAGCCATAGATTTACAGTGGAGCAGTGCATAGATCTCAGCAAGCCTTTAGTTCCACTGAAGTTCAGGCTGGTTTTTGTGTGTGAGGCTGGAACCTGATGTGTTCAGCCTGCAGCACTTTGTGTGCCTCCTCCTGATTGAACTCGGCTTCCTATCAGGTTGAATTTGGCTCCTTGACTTCCTGCCAACTTTAATTCAGTTCTGCCTCACTCTGACACTGGGGGTTGCTAGATAAAGCCAGCCTGCATCTGCTGAGTTCCAAGCACAGTGACCTCTCTCCAAGGTGGCTACTGGCCAATCTCCCTCTGCAGGGGACATCTGAACCAGAATAACTCACCAACCATTGCGCTCTGCTGCATCAACCCCTCTCTACCACTGTATATTTCTCCAAGGAGGCCTTTGAGGTCACCACAAGTCTGCAGATTCGAGCTGCCCTCTCCCACACCGTGAGTCAGGGCTTGGGGAGAAAGCACTGCCTGCCACCTCCTACTTCAGTGTTGAGGTCTCTCTGTGCTCTCCCCACAGGCTTCAATGCTTACTTCAGATCCTTTCTGGGATCTGGGTCCCACTTCCCCCCTTCTTCTCTTCTTCACATTGCTATATTCCAGTGTCTGGATACCAAATCTCAGACAGGATTTTTCTACTCTTCACCTCTCTACCATCTTCCTAATATTTGGTCTTTCATTATTCATAGGCAAGTATAGAACTCCCATTGCACTAAAAATAACATCAAAAATCAATAAGAAGCTTCTGTACAACAAAAGAAACAACCCAGAGTGAAGAGACAACCTACAGAATGGGAAAATACTTTTTGCCAGCTACTCTTCAAATAGAAGATTAATATTTAGAATAATGAACTAAAAAAGACCTCCCCAGAAAACAAAAGACCCAATCAAAAATGGCAAATAAAATGAATAGATACTTTTCAGAAGAAGTACAAATGGCCAATAAATACATGAAAAAAAAATGTTACATCTCTGGTCTTTAGAGAAATGCAAATTAAAACAACACTGAGATTCCATCTTTAGAAAGAAGGACTATCATCAAGAAATTAAATAATAATAAATACTGGTGAGGTAGGAGAAAAGCCAAATGCCCCTTTTTACAATGAGCTCTTTCCTTTGATCATAGGATTCATATGTTCACTCCACCCTCATGTCTAATCATCTCTCAGTAGGCCCCGACCTTCCAATGCTTTTTTTTTTTTTTTTTTTTTTTTATACTGGGGATGGAACTCAGGACCTTGTGTTTGCGAGGCAGGTGCAGTGGCACTGAGCATGATCCCCAGCCCCCTCCCAACACTTTTGAGGATTAAGTTTCCAACGCATGCTTTTTGGTGGACACATTCAAAGCACAGGAGGAAGTTTTCCACTGAGTTCTATGAATCATCCTAGCAAATGTAATCAAACCCAAGGCCAAGGAACTCCCGATGTGTGGATGGTCAGCCACAAGGATTGTCACAACTTGGTCAAAACCTGGAGTTTACAAGTAGCACCTGAGGAGGTGTGCAGTGCTGTCGGGCTGAGCCCTGGATCTCATTCTAACTCCAGGCAGATGATGTGAGAACACAATTGAATTAAGGCACACTCAGGTCTCAGGTGATGTCCACTAGAGAACTGGTTGATGGTGGGGAGATACACACACACTTTGGTAGATAGAGGTAAAGTATCCTGTTCTGTGAGAGTGGGGAAAAGAGTATGGATTTTCCTCCAATACCTTACAATGTGTGTCTGTTCCCTACCAGTTAGGGAGAGCTTGTCAAACACTAGAGATATCAGTGTTTGCTTCTAATGTGTGCACAATTTATTTCCCTGGTCCATCACTCACTATCTGCTATATATTTTTGTGTACAGTTTATTTTTCCACATAACTCATTTTTGTGATTTTGGATTTCCTGCCTTACTTATGATTGTTCTACCTTTGCACCTTTGCTTTTTTTTTTTTCTTTTCTGTATGGCGGATTGGACTGAAGACCTTGTGGTTGTGAGGCAGGGGCAGCGCTACTGAGCTAAATCCCTGGCCCTACCTTTGCTTTTAAGATTTTATAAATAGTCTCTACAGTATCTTTAAACTTTTTTTCTTTTAACTTGTGCATCTTTGGTTGCTTTTGAATTTATTTTTGTACAGGACATGAAGTAGAGAATCTATCTTTGATTTCTTCCAGATGAAGAACCAATTATGCCCATAATTCCTCCACCAATGTAAAATAATATTGTCACATGAGTGCACACTCTACAGAGCTTTCTGTATCACTTGTTCACTGATCTGAGTGGATTGTGTGCTGAGGAGAAGATATCTAAGGAAGATGTCTAAATGTATGTGAGGAAGAATCAAAGCCTGAGAGTCAGGGAATGGCCAAGAAATTCATGAGAGAAAAGAAATTTGAGTAAACACTTGACACTAGATGCTAAATGTCTCCATAAGGCCTTTGTAAGAAAAATACGGTGTTTTTCCAGGACCAAATGAATAAAGAAATATAAATTAAATTTTGAAATTTTCAGTTATATTCCACTACTCTGTTACAGTAGCTAAGCAGCACGGTGCACACCTCTAATCCCAGCACTCTGGGCGGCCTCTGAGGCAGGAGGATGGCAATTTTGAGTTCATCCTGGGTGATTTAATAATTATGTGAGACTCTATCTCAAAGTAAAAATAAAATTTTTAAAGAGGTTGGGGATGTAGGAGGCCCAGTACCCCTCTACCTCCACCTCACATTAGCTATTTTAGTTCTTCATCTCCTCTTCTAGTCAGTGGCTGTGCAACCCAGAAGGCGGTGTTCAGGTCGTTGCAAATTTATGCGTTTTCTGAACACGTATCCTCCCCAACCCGTCCCAGCTCCCTCTTGCATTTCATGGTTGTTTTCAGAATATTCCCCTGGATCATTTCTTCTCTTAAAGTCCCCAGTGTCCCCATTCTTCTGTCCACCTTTCTTTCTCTGGTGTCACCCTTCATCGCTAGCAGATTCTCCCCATCTCTCCCCACCCTAGCTGGCTCCAGGAAATGTAAAATGTGTATATTTCTTTGGAGAGTAGTACTGAATTATTTGTCTCACTCTAAGCCAGGTCAGCCCTAAACACTAAGTAGCTACAACCATGAAGATCTACTATTTAGTAAAGCAAAACTTGGCTCACCTTCTGAGAATTTCTGCCTCCAGCTCTTCAAAGGAATAACTTTTCCTTCCTCCTCCACATTCATTGTTCTCACGCAGCTATAATCACAGTTGATGTACAGAATAAATTTGTGTTCTACTTTCGTGTGAGCTTATTTCATCAAAGGCGTATGCATATGCATTTACCTTCACTCATTCGATGTTCCATGAGTAGTTTTCGCCTCATGTGTTTTCTCTTTAAAGACTGTGTAATCCCGCCACACAGAGAGGACACCCTTGACTTATCATTTCTCTAGTGTTGAAGATTTAAAACATTTACACTTTTTTGCTGATAATTTTTACTGTAAAATATTTCTAATTAAGTTTCTCTTTCTAGCAAATTATTTTTCTGAAAAATCAACTCCCAGAATATGTAAACAGGGGAACAGGAGTTTACATTTTTATTGCCTTTAATATGTATATTGTTATGATAAGGAAATAATGTACAACACACGGCAGGCCTTCGTTCCCAGGCCCTCTGGATGTTTTTGTCAAAAATCATTAGATGTTTTGTTAAAGCTACCTGCGCTGCCAATGTAACAGTTCCAGCAATGTAACTGTTCCAGTGTCCTAGATAAATTTAACTGTGCAAGCTGCAAGATGTTCCTATCCTACATTTCAAGATGCTCTGTTAACTCTGCCCCTCTGCTTCCCGGCACGTGAACCCAACCTCCCTACCCCATAGATATCTACATAAGGTTGCTTCCATTTCTGTTCTGGGCTCAGCGAACCCTTTGCCTCCAGTGACCCCCGGATAGCTCTAACACTGAACTGTAGCACTTGGCTGTAATGCTGAGCTGCCACCCTTCATTGTAACAGTTCAACTGTGCACAATACAATTCTACCAATTTACAACTAATATTTGTCAAAGTTTCACATGTATTGAATTTTGGGTCTTCGAAAAAGTATTCCAGCACATGCCTGTAAGCCCAGCATTTAAGAGGCTGAGGCAGGAAGAAGATTGCCACAAATTCAAGGCCAGCCTGGACTATATAGAAAGACCCTGTTTCCAAAAAAAAAAAAAAA